>NC_134826.1:20357309-20405926 GCF_004210375.1 Tachypleus tridentatus
ACCATCTTAGTTGCATTCTTACACTGAAGGGGAGAGTTAGGTTGTAGTAAGCATCTTAGGTGTATTCTTATTGTTGAAGGAAAGATTACTTGTAGGCATCTTAGTTGTATTCCCACAGTGAAGGAAGGTAGGGTTGTAGGCATCTTAGGTGTATTCCTTACAGTGAAGGAAAGATTACTTTGTAGGCATCTTTAGTTGCACACACAGAAAGAAGGTTAGGTTATAGGCATCTCAGTTTGTTACAGTGAAGAAAATATAGTTTTACGCATCTTATTTGTATCCTTTACAGTGAAGGAAGGGTTAGGTTGTGGCATCTTAGTTGTATTCTTATGAAGTGAAGGGAGTTAGGTTGCAGGCATCCTTAGGTGTATTCCACAGTGAAGGAAAGATTACTTGTAGGCATCTTAGTTGTATTCTTACAGTGAAGGGAGAGTAACGTTGTAGGCATCTTAGTTGTATTCTTACAGTGAAGAGAGTTAGTTTGGTACCATCTTAGTTGTATTCTTTCTACATGAAGGGAGAGTTAGGTCAGGTGGCATCTTAGGTGTATTCTCACAGTGAAGGAAAGATCACTTTGTAGGCATCCTAGTTGTATTCCCTGGCAGTGAAGGAGGTTGTCTGGCACAGGCATCTTATTGCATCCACGTGAAGAGATAATTTTTTGCATCTTAGCTGTGTCTTTCACATGAGAGGATTATTGTCCAAATCTTAGTATTGTACAGTGAATGAAAGATTACTTTGTAGGCCTTAGTTAATAGTGAATGAAGGGTTAGGTTGTAGGCATCTTAGTTGTATTCTTACAGTGAAGTAAAGTTAGTTTCAGAGCATCCTAGTTATTCCACAGTGAAGGAAAGGTTAGTTTGTAATCTTAGTGTATTCCTTTACAGCAAAGAAAGATTTGTTTGCATCTTAGTTGTATCCACAGTGAAGGAAAGGTTGGTTTACGCATCTAATCCGTATTCTTACAGTGAAGGAAGGGTTAGGTTGTAGGCATCTTAGTTGTAATCTTACAGTGAAGGGAGAGTAACGTTGTAGGCATCTTAGTTTATTCCTACAGTGAAGGGGGGGAGTAACGTTTGTATAATTCAGTATTCTTCTTAGTGAAGGAGAATAACGTTGTAGGCATCTGTTGTATTCTTACAAAGAGAGTTAGTTTGTACGCATCTTAGTTGTATTCCACAAGTGAAGGGAGAGTTAGGTTGTAGGCATCCAGAGTGTACTCCACATGAAGGGAAAGATTACTTGTGCATCTTAGTTGTATTCTTACAGTGAAGGAGAGGATCACAGAGCATCTTAGTTGTATTCTTACAGTGAAGAGAGTTGGTTTGTACGCATCTTAGCCTGTACCTGCCATGGAGAGTTAGGTTGTAGGCATCTTAGGTGTATTCCCACAGTGAAGGAAAGATTACTTTGTGGCATCTTAGTTGTATTGTTACAGTGAATAGGAGGTTAGGTTGCAGGCATCTTAGTTGTATTCTCCACAGTGAAGCAAAGGTTGGCTTTGTGAGCATCTTAGTTATTCTCACAGTGAAGAAAGGTTAGCTTCCAGGCATCTTAGGTGTATTCTTACAGCAAAAAAGGTTATTCCAGGCATCTGCTGGTGCATTCTTACAGTGAAGGAAAGGTTAGTTTTACTTATCCATTTTGTATTCTTACAGTGAAGGAAGGAAGGTTAGGTTGTAGGCATCTTAGCTGTAATCTTACAGAAGGAGAGTAATGTAGGCACTTAGTTGTATTCTTACAGTGAAGGGAGAGAAACGTTGTAGGCATCTTAGTTGCATTCTTACAGTGCCAGAAGAGTTTGTACGCATCTTAGTTGTACTCTTACAGTGAAGGAGAGTTAGGTTGTAGGCATCTTAGGTGTATTCTTACAGTGAAGGAAAGATTACTTGTAGGCATCTTAGTTGTGTTCTTACAGTGAAGGGAGAGCAACGTTGTAGGCATCTTAGCTGTATTCTTGCTGTGAAGAGAGAGTTAGTTTGTACGCATCTTAGGTGTATTCTTACATGAAGGAGAAAGATTACTAGGCATCTTAGTTGTATTCTTACAGTGAAGGAGAGTAACGCTGTAGGCATCTTAGGTGTATTCTTACAGTGAAGGAAAGATTTTGTAGGCAATTTTTTCCTTTTTTTCATTGAAGTTTTTTTTTTAAGAGGTTCTAAAATCTTCCATCAACTTGATGGATATGACCCCCACTTTCCTCAACTGCGATCCTGAACTGTTATCATGCCATTTCGTTATGTCTCGGACGTACAACGCTGTATACCGGGTTTTGATACCAATATTGGGCAAAGTACAGACCGACTATTTTGTAGCTTTGTGCTAAACGTCAAACAAAAAAAGATCGCATCCTTGATGTTACAACTAACAACTTTAGCGACTGTTAATACACAAATCATTGTTAATAAATATGAAGTAAGGCCCTGCATGGCAAAAGTTAAGGCACTTGACTCGTAATCCAGGGTCGCAAGTTTGAATACCCGTCACACCAAACGTAATCGACTTTATGCCGTGGGGACGTTATAATGTGACGGTCAATCCCACCATTCGTTGGTAAAAGTGTGTCCCAAGAGTTGCCGGTGGTTCCTGACCAGCTGCTTCTAGTCTTACACTGCTAATTAAGGACGGCTAAACGCAGAATGCCCTTGTAGCTTTGCGCGAAATTAAAAAAAAACAAAAAAAAACATTAACAGCATAAACTGTCACTGTAATAACGCGCCCACTAATTAGAAATATATTTTATTCTGAAATTAACTTTGCAAATGTGGTTATGTAATATTATTGAGATTGATTTACAGTGGAAGTACTGTAAACGCCAGACTAAAAACGAGTTTCTTGAAATGCGGCGTCTCCTCCTCAAAGCAGATTGGTCGACTTGCATTCTTCTTGTGATTTATTTTTCTGGGTCGAGCACACCGTTTCGTGATCAGAGCCGACTCCATATGTACTTATGGCTGGTCAAGATGCCAAAACTTTTCGCGCTCGAGATCATTTATCACCCACCATTTCAAAACAGCTCGCCACTGGAAATCAAGTAGTCTCGAATTTTGCTACACAAATGTTTCCAAGGTTTTCAAAACTGAGATCCTTTCTTTAGTTCCGATCGCAGCTGTCCTTTACTGACTGTCACATCAAATTGTCATTTATAAGATAACAAGCGATTCAGCTTTAAGAAATTAGCAATGGAAGTTAAAGCCTAAATAAATTTACAATTCAAATTCCTCTTTAGTAAAATGTCTAAGGATCTTTTCAGTAGTCAAAGTGACTGTGAGATATTTTAAGACCACTGAGGTAAGAGTAGCGTACTTGTAATTGTAATTGCACTTTGAATAAAATTTAATTACATCAGGTTTTTTTATTTTTTACTGAGAAAAGCAAAAGTTTAAGTTGAATCATGAGCACAGTTTGCTCTACAAGTTTTGAATTTTCAAAGCTACGAGGGCTAGCTTTTAGCTGTCCCTTTAGCAGTGTAAGACCAGAGGAAGGCAGCTAGTCATCACCACCCACAGCCAACTCTTAGGCTACTCCTTTACCAACGAATAATGGGATTGACCGTCACATTATAATGCTCCCCGGCTGAAAGGGTGAGCATGTTTGGTGTGACGGGATTCAATCCCGCAACTCTCAGATTATGAGTCGAATTCCCTAACCACCTGGCCATGCCGGCCACTTTCGAATAAGTGCTATTATGTAGTATGCGCTCGTTATAGGAATCAGCTTGATGTGGAATGATTGTGATTGTTTTCTTATAGCAAAGCCACATCGGGCTATCTGCTGAGCCCACCGAGGGGAATCAGGCCCCTAATTTTAGCGTTGTAGACATACCGCTGTACCAGAGGGAGGCGTTAATGTCAAATACTGTAGGAAATATTAATGCGACTATCTTTAGAGAATGTAAGTTTGAGTTACGTCAAGATAACATGGATAACTTTAGTTATGAGGGGTTTAAAATGTGTAAGTTTGAGTGTACGTTAAGATAACATGGATAACTTTAGTGAGGGTTTAAAATGTGTAAGTTTGAGTGTACGTCAAGATAAATAAGCTGACTTTAGTGAGAGGGTTTAAAATGTAAAAGTTTACGTGTACGTCAAGATAACATGGCTGATTTTAGTGAGGGGTTTAAAATGTGTAAGTTTACGTGTGCGTCAAGATAACATGGCTGATTTTAGTGAGGGGTTTAAAATGTGTAAGTTTGAGTGATTTCCATGGTAGTCAAGAAAACATGGTTAACTTTAGTGAGTGGGTTTAAAATGTGTAAGTTTGAGTGTGATTTCCATGTAGGTCTATTAACATGAACTATTAGTAGTTTTGCTTTTAGAACACTCGAAGTAACTGACCAAAAACATTCAGCCATGTTGCTCATTTTCTGAGTTAATTGAATACAGCAGTAATTAATAAGGCCAATACTGCGACTGTTTTAATTTTCGTTGACTCGTATGTTATTAGAAACTTTGCTAACCAAGTCGTGAACCCACAAGAAATTTGTTAAATAAATTATAGAGAACACTAACAAGGTCCACAAGAACTCCGTCTGTAATTCTAAGGTTAAGCTGTTTCAACTTGAAGTTTTATCAGTTTATACAGAGACAACCATTTGTGTTGTAGATGGTAATAGTTTTAATAACTTACAAACAACTTTATCTTTTTTGACCAATAGAGTTACTTCACTTATTGGCAAATAAACTGCGAGATAATTGAAACGTCCCACAACAGTTCACGTGCCAGATCCAACTCAACTGGAAATGGGCATTGTCACAAAGTTATTCGAGGGCCATCTGCACTAGTCGTTCTTAATTTTGACCTGTTTGTTTTTGAATTTCGCAACAAAGCTACACAAGGGCTGTCTGCGCTAGCCGTCACTAATTTAGCAGTGTAAGACTAGAGGGGAAGGCAGCTAGTCGTCACCACCCACCGCCAACTCTTGGGCTACTCCTTTACCAACGAATAGGGGATTAACCGTCACATTATAACGCCCCACGGTTGAAAGGGTGAGCATGTTTGGTGCGACCGGGATTCGAACCCACGACCCTGGGATTACCAGTCAGAACGCTTTAACACGCTTGGCCATGGGCCCCTGATGTATCTTTGCTATAAGAAAACACATACACAATCAGGCGAAAACCCACACTGTTGGATGGTTAACATTTTTCTGTAAATTATGACATTCCTGAAAGAAAAAAAACCCCATAAAGTCTAAGAAAATATATTGAATAGCAAGAGATCTAAAGCTGGATTTGTATTACATTAAATACAAAGAACGCTTTAGCATAACGTTGTATTCAGACTGTATGCTATAGAACGAGCTAACTACCTCGGAAACATCGATAAATATAACTGACAAAGAAATTTGGTTAATATATACGATTAGTGAACCAAAATCTATAAATTATTCAGTTGTACTGATCTGTTTCACGTTATACAAGAATTGTGACCAGCATATCGTATTAAATACAGACTCTCGTGACAGTCACAACTATCCACTTTTATAAATATGTTCTATGCTTATTAACTCGAGGCTTTCGCTGTTGCATGACATTACTCTTATTAACAAATAGTGGAATTGAACGTCACATTACACAGCCCTCACGGCTTAAAGGGCGAGCATGTTTGGTACCACGGGATTCAAACCCACGACCCTCACATTACGAGTCGAGTGCCTTAACCACCTGGACATGCTGGGCCTTTTGACCTATTAGATTAAAAGGAAGGCAGATAGTTAAGGGCACCAACGGCCAACTATTGAACTGCTATGTTACAATAGTGGAACTGGTCGTTACTTTTGTAACATACCTTACCGCTATAGTCCAGCAGTAAGATAGTGGGCTTATAACACTAAGAATCGAGTTTCGACATCTGTAGCGGGTAAAGCATAGACGGATCACTGTGTAGATTTATGCTTTACAAAAAGCAATGAACAAACAAACATAACGTACCATCGGCCCAAAAATATGGATCGAGTTTTATGTCAGCAAGACGAGAACCATGAATCCCCAGGCTAACCATCAGACCACAGGAGAAAGGGGGAACTGAATAACTTTCATAAAAATCTTTAAGATTTAGAAGTTAAATAATTTACTGTTTAATTTTCTTAAGTAATCGCTATTCATCCTAAGCCTGAATTTCTAATTACGTTAATTTTAACAGACGGTTGTGCTCGCGAGAGAGAAGTGTGAAATCCAGTAGATTCTGTTCTGTATTCCTCACAAAGCAACACGACTTCTTCGTGCCAACAAAACAGATAAGTCAGTTTACGGACTGATGGTACAAAAGACTGTTTTTCGCTCTGCGCATTATCGATGAGCAGCAAGAATGAAATAACTGGTTATTGTAATAAATGAAAGTCATGCGTTCCTCCCATTAATTATTGTGTTATTAACTTACACTGGAAGCCTTCTAAGAGGCAGAGAATTGGTAAAATAATGGATTCCAAAGTAGTTTGTAAGATTATTCTAAAATATGAATTTGCAATTTGTTTGTCACAGAAATTTTCGCGCAAAGCTACACAAAGGGTTTCCTGAGCAAGCCGTCCCTAATTTTGAGCTAATAGATTAGAGGGAACGCAGCTAGTCAACAGCACCTACTACCATCTGTTGGGCTACTTTGGTCCGACCGAATAGTGGGGTTTCACTATGTAACTTTCAGAGAGCATCCACGGCTCCAAAAAAAACAGGGCGTTCTGCGGCAAACAGATAGTGAGCAACGGATTCTGGAATTCATACCCGAGCTAAGCTGTCAAACACTAGACTACCCTACTGTTAGACCATCAGGTCACTAGACTACCCCTACTCGTAGATCATCAGGTCACTAGACTACCCTACCTGCTAGATCATCGATCACTAGACTACCCTACTGCTAGATCATCAGATCACTAGACTACCCTACTGCTAGATCATCAGGTCACTAGACTACCCTACTGCTAGATCATCATCAGGTCACTAGACTACCCTACTGCTGTAGACAATCAAATCACTAGACTACCCGAGCTAAGCTTATCAAATCACTAGACTACCCTACTGCTTCAGACCAATCAGATCACTAGACTACCCTACCTGCTAGACCATCAGGTCACTAGACTACCCTACTGCTAGACCATCGGGTCACTAGACTACCCGACTACTAGACCATCGGGTCACTAGACTACCCTACTGCTGTAGACCATCGGATCACTAGACTACCCTCCTGCTAGACCATCAGGTCACTAGACTACTCTCTACTGCTAGACCATCAGGTCACTAGACTACCCACCGCTGTCAGACCATCAGGTCACTAGACTACCCTACTGCTAGACCATCGGATCACTAGACTACCTTACTGCTAGACCATCGGATCACTAGACTACCCTACTGCTAGACCATCGGATCACTAGACTACCCTACTGCTAGACCATCGGATCACTAGACTACCCTACTGCTAGATCATCAGATCACTTCAGACTACCCCTTCTGCTCACTGACCACACCATCAGATCACTAGACCACCCTACCTGCTAGACCATCGGATCACTAGACTACCCTACTGCTAGACCATCGGATCACTAGACTACCCTACTGCTAGACCATCGGATCACTAGACTACCCTACTGCTAGACCATCGGATCACTAGACCCCCTACTGCTCAGACCATCGGATCACTAGACTACCCCTACTGCTAGACCATCGGATCACCAGACTACCCTACTGCTAGACCATCGGACCAGACTACCCTACTGCTGTGACCAGATCACTACAGACTACCCTACTGCTCACTGAGCCATCGGATCACCAGACTACCCTACTGCTAGACCATCGGATCACTAGACTACCCTACTGCTAGACCATCGGACCACTGACTGAGACCATCGGATCACTAGACTACCCTTACTGCTAGACCATCGGATCACTAGACTACCCGACTGCTAGACCATCGGATCACTAGACTACCCGACTACTAGACCATCGGATCACTAGACTACCCGACTCGCTAGACCATCGGATCACTAGACTACCCGACTACTCAGACCATTGGATCACTAGACTACCCTACTGCTGATCATCGGATCACTAGACTACCCGGACTACCTAGACCATCGGATCACTAGACTACCCCTACTGCTAGACCATCGGATCACTAGACTACCCTACTACTAGACCATCGGATCACTAGACTACCCGACTACTAGACCATCGGGTCACTAGACTACCCGACCACTAGATCATCAGATCACTAGACTACCCGACCACTAGACCATCGGGTCACTAGACTACCCGACCACTAGATCATCAGATCACTAGACTACCCGACTGCTAGATCATCGGGTCACTAGACTACCCGACTACTAGACCATCGGATCACTAGACTACCCCTACCGCTAGACCTAGACCCATCGGATCACTAGACTACCCTACTGCTAGACCATCGGATCACTAGACTACCTTACTGCTAGACCATCGGATCACTAGACTACCCTACCTGCTAGACCATCGGATCACTAGACTACCCTACTGCTAGACCACCAATCGGATCACCAGACTACCCTACCGCTAGACCATCGGATCACTAGACTACCCTACCGCTAGACCATCGGATCACTAGACTACCCGACTGCTGGACCATCGGATCACTATACTACCCGACTACTAGACCATCGGATCACTAGACTACCCTACTGCTAGACCATCGGATCACTAGACTACCCGACTACTAGACCATCGGGTCACTAGACTACCCGACCACTAGACCATCGGGTCACTAGACCATCGGGTCACTAGACTAACCTACCACTAGACCATCGGATCACTAGACTACCCGACTACTAGACCATCGGGTCACTAGACTACCCGACTGCTAGATCATCAGATCACTAGACTACCCGACCACTAGACCATCGGGTCACTAGACTACCCTACTGCTAAACCATCGGGTCACTAGACTACCCTACCACTAGACCATCGGGTCACTCAGACTACCCGACTACTAGACCATCGGATCACTAGACTACCCTACTGCTAGACCATCGGGTCACTAGACTAACCGACTGCTAGACCATCGGATCACTAGACTACCCGACTACTAGACCATCGGGTCACTAGACTACCCGACTGCTAGATCATCCGGATCACTAGACTACCCTACCACTAGACCATCAGATCACTAGACTACCCTACCACTAGACCATCGGGTCACTAGACTACCCTACTACTCAGACCATCGGGTCACTAGACTAACCGACTACTAGACCATCGGATCACTAGACTACCCGACTACTCGGATCACTAGACTACCCGACTGCTGGGACCATCGGGTCACTAGACTACCTGACTGCTAGATCATCAGATCACTAGACTACCCGACCACTAGACCATCGGGTCACTGGACTACCCTACTGCTAGATCATCGGATCACTAGACTACCCGACTGCTAGACCATCGGGTCACTAGACTACCCGACCACTAGATCATCAGATCACTAGACTACCCGACCACTAGACCATCGGGTCACTAGACTACCCGACCACTAGATCATCAGATCACTAGACTACCCCGACTGCTAGATCATCGGGTCACTAGACTACCCGACTAAGACCATCGGATCACTAGACTACCCTACCGCTGACCATCGGATCACTAGACTAGACTGGCAGACCATCGGGTCACTAGACTACCCGACTGCTAAATCATCGGGTCACTAGACTACCCTACTGCTGGACCATCGGGACTACCCGACTGCTAGATCATCAGATCACTAGACTACCCGACCACTAGACCATCGGGTCACCGACCACTAGATCATCAGATCACTAGACTACCTACCACCACCATCGGGTCACTAGACTACCCTACCACTAGACCATCGGGTCACTAGACTAACCTACTACTAGACCATCGGGTCACTACGGACACCACCCTACCACTAGACCATCGGGTCACTAGACTACCCGACTACTAGACCATCGGGACCCTACCACTAGACATCGGGTCACTAGACTAACCACTGCTAGACCATCGGATCACTAGACTAACCTACTACAGACCATCGGGATCACTAGACTACCCGACTGCTAGATCATCAGATCACTAGACTACCCGACTAATCATCGGATCACAGACTACCCTACCACCAGACCATCGGGTCACTAGACTACCCTACTACTAGACCATCGGGTCACTAGACTACCCGACTACTAGACCATCGGATCACTAGACTACCCGACTACTAGACCATCGGATCACTAGACTACCTGACTGCTAGACCATCGGGTCACTAGACTACCCGACTGCTAGATCATCAGATCACTAGACTACCCGACCACTAGACCATCGGGTCACTAGACTACCCGACTACTAGATCATCAGATCACTAGACTACCCGACCACTGTAGACCATCGGGTCACTAGACTACCCGACTGCTAGATCATCAGATCACTAGACTACCCTACCACTAGACCATCGGGTCACTAGGACTACCCGACTACTAGACCATCGGGTCACTAGACTACCCGACTACTAGACCATCGGGTCACTAGACTACCCGACTACTAGACCATCAGATCACTAGACCATGATAGTTCTTTGAGAATGAGATGAAACTATTATTCTTAAACGTGATAATTACGTACACAGCACTACGTTTGTAAGCACCACTATATTCAGTGATTAGTGATGTCATTCTGCGTTCAAAGCTGTTAGGTATTAGTGCTGGTTTGACGTTTTACCTTGCTGTTTTTTTCGATTTGATTAAAAGTTTAGATTCATTGTTTTAATAACAATATAAAATGTTTCGTTTACAAACTAAATATATAACATAAAAACTAGTGACCTTTGACATATACGCTCTCTGTATTTCACTCACAGTAGTTTTCATTACATCCTGAATAAGGTTAGATACACATGGTTGACAAGTCGTTATACATATATTGTACTAGATCCGACCATTTGTAATGTTAGAAAACACGTAGGTTCAAGAAGTCAATTGAACACCAAAATTTCGAAAGATGGACCTTCTTCTTCAGAGTTAAACTGAAAAGAAAAGACTGACCTTTCTGAAGCACTCGAGTTATAGAGTATCATATTTCTATGCTAGGTTCGACTAAATGCGAGTCGAAATGAACAAACAGAATCTACTATTAGACGAATTTCTTTAACATTTTACAACACAAATACGTTTTGTAAGTGAAATGCATTCAGTGAAACAGGAAACCAAGAAATTTACCAATTTTTTTTGGCTTCCTCACCATGCTAGTAGAGTAGACATAGGGCATGCAGCGTCTTTAATGAAATATAAACAAAATTGGAAAATATAGGTTAACATTATCCACACCAAAAAAGGAAATACCGGTGTTAATGACAAGTCATAATCAACGATCTAACAGATGAATAACTTCATGACGTATTGAAGCTGTAAATACCATACTGAAGCTGTGAATACCATGAATGAAAAACTGCAAATTTCACATTACTAATGTGTGGTTAGTATATCAAGCTGCATCTTTCAAACGAATGGTCTGGGGTTCGAGACGACTAGATACTACTCGGTAAGGAGAGGAAGTACCGTTACCTCACTGGTCAGCTATTCAAAATTAGAGACGGCTCTAACCTTAACTCTAAAGACCTGTGACCCGGTGGTTTAGCATATGGCATCAGTAAAGTTGAAAATACGATGCGGTTTGAGTACAGTCAATAATTTCAGGTATCACATATAGCGAAACGTGGTCAAGGATATCACATGAGAACAGTAGAATCCTACCGGTGACGCTTTATCAAACACTTAAAATAGCTATGAATAAACGTGAGCACTCACCCCAAGTATATGCTTGCCCTTTCAGCTGTGATGGCGTTATAGTGTGACGGTCAATCCCATTATTCGTTGGTAAAAGAGTAGCCCTAGAGTTGACGGTGAATGGTGATAACCAGCTGCATTCCCTTTAGTCTTACGGCTAGCGCAGACAGCCCTCGTGAAACGTTGCACGAAATTCGAAAACAAACAATAAATGCGAGATAAGGGTAAGTTTATGAACTTACAAAATCGGGGTTAGATTCCGCGCAGTGGACACAGCAGTTACCACAACGCGGCCTTACTCTTAAAAAACAAACCTTTACGCCTACTCTTCAAGAGGCATCAGTTATTAAAACTGCTTCATTGACGTCACTGGCGAAAAAACTGGGCCTTTTTCAACTCACTTACCTTAGTTTTGTCCGTTGATTCATTGCCAGGAGATATTCAGCAACAATCTTGTGTTATCTTAAGTGTTTGATAAAGTACAGATGGTCCTGAATAGAATTTATCAATTGGTTGATGAAGCATTAGAAACATGGCAGAGGGGGTACTGTTCAATATTTCATGTCACTGTTCAATATTTCATGTCACTTTCTTTTCATTTCATCGGGAGATTGTGTGAGTTTTGTTCAGGAATCCCGTGTTCTTCCGCCTCTACTTATTTGTTTGTCCAAAGTGGAATTAATCATTACATGTGTAAATGTATGCACTATTTTCACAGCGAATGTAATTTCCTTTTTGTGAATGTAATAAGCTCCCTGATGAGACAGCGGTAAGCCTGTGGACTTACAATGGTAGAATGTAGCCTGATGCAGATTTGTTATAAAACACACACACACACACACTTAATTAACATCATAACAAACAATAATCGTTATTAAGAGCGATAATGTCACTAATAATTCGGGGTTTAATCCTCTGGCCGACGCATCATAACGCGGATTTGCGTTATAAGCAAATAAGTGTTCGTATAGAATGTGTAACGCAAACCGTAAATTACTGAAAATTATAATATTTATTTGTTATAATTCCACACATTCATACACGTGTGCAAATCAGAGTTGACTTTTGATAGTAACTGTTAGAATCTTTGGTACGGCTGACCCGGCATGATCAGGTGGTTAGGGCCTTTGACTCGCAATCTGAGGGTCGCGGGTTTGAGTCCCCGTCACACAAAATATGCTCGCCCTTTCAGCTGTGGGAGCGTTATAACGATACGGCCAATTTCACTATTCGCTGGTAAAAGAGTAGCCAAAGAGTTGGCGGCGGGTGGTAATGACTAGTTGCCTTCTCTCTAGTCTTACACTGCTAAATTAGGGACGGCTAACGCAGGTTGCCCTCGTGTAGCTTTGCGAGAAATTCGAAACAAACAAACACTTATTTTGTTCCTCTTGTAAGGTGGTACATTTTGCACGTATCTATTCTAACTAATAGATCAAAATATTAAGGCCCAGCAATTGCATTCAGTCTTAGCCACTTCCTTCTCGTGTAGCTTTGCGCGAAAATAAAAAAACAACAACAACAACAAAAAACCAAACTTTGGTACGGCTACCTCAGGCGTGTCGCACACTCTTGTTTCGTTTTTGCTGTTGTTATTGTTCCCGGAAAGCAGCTAATATAAACTGGATCATCATTCCTTAAAGTTAATTATGCGTAAAGATGATTGTCATATATCACAGCTGAGTAAATCTTGGAGTTAAATTACGAGAGAAGTATTCTTTGGGATTTTAGAAGCTGCTTTAGTAAACAACTTAATGGCTCATACATGCACATTGTTATAATAGTTTAAACTGTGGAGGAAACATTTTCTCAGTCTAGAAGCTAAATAGCTCGGTGTCACAGCTCTAAGTATCGTTAAGTATCGGTTTTCGATACCAGTGGTAAGCACAGAACAGATAGCTTATTGTGTAGCTTTGTACTTACTAAGAAAAAAGTTAGTATAGAAGTCACTTAACAAATAACGTCGTGTTTTATAGTAGTCTCATGCCTGACTGTTGTCCCCTCACCAAAGTGGCTCAGCCGCGAGTCTGAATGTTTACAACGATAAAAATAGGATTTTGTTACCCATGTTGGGCACCGTCTATAAACTTGTTCTTTAGTTTTATTCTTAACAACGTACAAACAAATCAAAATTTCCCTGATTTGTTAAGCATGAGGAAACAAAAATCCTTTTACACTTAATTATATGCAAAGTTTAATCAATGTTTTTCCACTTTTTGAATGATTGTTAAACCGCACTGTAAGAAGGGAGTTCTTTGACAATTAATTTGATGGGCAGAAAAATGTTCTTCATAATTTCTAATTAATTTGCCTTTAAACCTAAAAATAAGTGGATTTAGAAGTACTTATGAATACAGAAAATCAAGAAATATGGCAAATGTCAGAATTATGTTGTATTTTTACTCTTGGCCTACAGAGAAACAGTGGTGCTTCAAGAATTTTTTTTATTTTATTTTATTTGGGGAAACATAAGGTGAAAAAAATTAATTTTGAGAAAGAACAATTAATTTATTGATATCAATAGGAGTCCTAATGTAAAGAACATAGACATCATAAAAGACTAGCCTACTTCTGAAATGGGAGAGTAGAGGTCTCCCGTGGGGGCTTGCTCTCCCCAGTTACACTCGAGTGGACAACAGTAATGAATCATTCTGTTATCGATTCTGTATGAGTATACGGATGCGTGTTTTATGAATATTATATTTTCACTGTATTACGTGTCCATTATATTACATACGTCATTGATTGTAGAATTCCGAGCTGCGAGTCCATCACGCATAGCTCTACATAATGTTATGTAATAATTTAGTCGACCATAAAATGACTTTTTACTGACTTAAAACAATTTTATTAACATTTACATAGAACAATGATGCTGATATAATGAAATATTATGATAAATGTTATTAATATCACATTTTAAATTTTATGGTTATCTTTTGTTTGCTCATGTAATTTGACAGAACCAGTTCGTTTATAAAACACTGGTTACAATCCCTTCAACCTTAAATTATAGGTGGCATAAAGGTTAACGTGTCTGAACACAGATTACAATACCCTAGATTCAAGGTGCGATGCCTCGTACTGAATATCATCCGTGCTTTTAGTTGTGGGTGCGTTATAGAGGCGACAGTCAAATTTATTATACTGTTCAAAGAGCCAGGCAAATGACGTAGAAAGAAGCGATCAGGTTGCAAATTCCGACAGTAATAATCTTTAATTCGAAGAACAATACTCTATGTTGTGTTCAACGTATTGAATCAAAACCCAGACTTAAATTCAACTACTCGATTAGAGTTTCCCAAGAGTTGGAGATGGGTGCTTTTGACTAGTTGCCTTCCTCCTAATCTGTCAATCCAAAATGACATTTAAGTCAATTAGTCCTTACGTGGTTTTGCGCGAAACAAACAGGCAAACGCAATGATCTGTCGTGACCTCGCGGGGGTTTGAATCCCCATTACACCAAAGATGTTCACACTTTCAGCCACGAGGGCGTCATAATGTAAGTCAATCCTTCTATTCGTTGGCAAAAGAGTAGCCCAAAAGTTAGTGGTGGGTGGTGATGACTAGCTGCCTTCCCTCTGGTCTTACACTTCTAAATTAGGGACGCTTAGCACAGATAGCCCTCGTGTAGCTTTGCGTGAAATTCAAAACGAACTGTAGAGATCTTATTTCAAACAAAATCTTAGTGATGTTTACTCTTAACACGTGATCTGATATTCACTGTTGATCAGCTATCCCAAGTTCTGATTGGACAGTTATTTAACCAGTGTTATTAAAGTAAATAGGATGGAGAATTGAACGTTGTATTTCACTTGTTTGTGTATTGTTAAGCACAATGTTAACCAATGGACTGTCTAATAAATAAATAGGATGGAGAGTTGAACGTTGTATTTCACTTGTTTGTGTATTGTTAAGCACAATGTTAACCAATGGACTGTCTACGCCATGCTGAAAAGGTGGTATCGAAACACGATTGTCAACGTTACGAATCTTCTGACGTGGTGTTTCATAGAAGTTATTAGTTGAAAATCGAGTCCAGACTATCAACATCTATCGTACCCGTGTTATTAAACTGAACAGGACCGACTAGAGTGTTAAACGTGGTTCTTATAGACGATATTAGTTGACAAGTGAGTCCAGACTTTCCAAATATTTACAATATTCTGTTATGGACCTCCAAGTATACCGGACTTATTACAACGTTTTATTATTGAAACAAATCGATAAATCCTTCACTTAAGTAGCTAAGACAGTCCTTTCTGTTTTTGAGTAGCACCGCTATATATGATTGTTACATTACTTAGTAATGGTGTTCACGTAATTTTTGAAAGCTCTTATAAGTAGCAGGAAAAGGGAGACTTCGGCCATAACTCATGCCTTATTCTGACAGCTCAGTCATACTTTAAACTCGCTAAGAATACGTACGGTTATAATTCATAAATTGAAAGTGGCGTTTGCATCATTTATGGCTTCTCAGGTTGTAGGGAGGTGTGTTATCTTGTAAAACATTGCTAATGGTACCGTCTATCTACAGGGTGGCCCGTAAGTCCCTACCCATCCATATATCATATGTATCCAGTGTATCTGTGTGCTGTCCCTCATTCTCGCTACATAATATTATGCGACGCCATGTTCTGTGAGACATTTTCAAGTGTAAAGGGGCTTACATCGGCCATATTTCTCTGAGAAAAAAAAAAGGAAACAAATTTATAATACATGCGTAATTGAATATAACATAAAACAATATGGATGAGTAGGGACTTATAGGCCACCCTGTATATCTGTCTTACCAGATTACACAGTCACACCTTTTTGATTAGCTATTCAAAAGGCAGAATCTTACATTAGTGAAACTAACAAAACATGTTTAACACGTGGAGCCTCGTATTACGTTAAAACGGGTAAAAAAAACGTGACACGTGCAGTATCAGAGTGAACGAAATTAATAAAGTGTTAGATAGCACTTAGCCTAATAAAAATAACACGTAGACTCTCAGAAATGTGTTAGAACTAACAAAACACTACGGAGAACTAATAAAAGCACATAACAACTGAAGTATCGGGTTGCAATTAAACAAAACACTTACTTAACACGTGAAGTCTCATAGAGCGACAAAAATAAATGATGTTTGTTTGTTTTGACTTTCCCGTAAAGCTACTCGAGGGCTATCTGTGCTAGCCGTCCCTAATTTAGCAGTGTAAGACTAGAGGGAAGGTAGCTAGTCATCACAACCCACCGCCAACTCTTGAACTACTCTTTTACCAACGAATAGTGTGATTGACCATCACATTATATCGCCCCCCACAGCTGAAAGGGCGAGCATGTTTGGTGCGACCGGGATTCGAACCCGCGACCCTCGGATTACGAGTCGAACGCCTTAACACGCTTGGCCATGCCGGGCCTAAATGTCGTTATATTAAGGTTTTCATTAATACGGTGAAAACAGAAGATATAGACGTTTGTGAATTGTCCAGTTCTATTCATAGTTATTTTATTGTAATTATTTGTTCTTTTTTTTTGTTATTAATATAACTATATATAAACTGAAGACCAGATCTTACTTACTTAAGTCACTGTTTCGTTTCACTTCGTAATTAAATTGATGTAATTATACAACTGCCAGAGTGTACAAGATACATAAGGTAGCGACATATTTAAGAACGATTATATCAAGGTATTTTTTGTTTTGCAACGTGTTTTTTGTGTTACGCTAGGGAGTAACTGGTGCACGTGACATCATGCTCAATGAGCACACTACAGATATGTTGCACCTGATCCGGTTTAGGTTTAGCCTGGTAACTAGAGAGCAAACCTTTAATGTCTTGGATTCACAGACTCGATACGTTAACCAATAGACCGTAACAAGCCTTTCTTGGGTTGAAACGAGTCGTTTGTTTTTATATATCTGTTTGTGCCAGTGAAAGATAAATAACCAGCTCTTCTTATGGGCTCTTCTTCACTGAAGGATGAAAAACCAGTTCTTATTATAAGGACAAGTATAATGACACTGTGTGAGCTACTAGCAACATGAACAATATTCTAATAATGTAATAAGCGTAATGACAACATAAATCACCATTGTTTGTCTTTGAATATTTTTATAAGTTATTTCCAGTGAATTATTGTTAGTATACCATTCACCCCATTCATTTCGACATACAATATCCCCCCCTCGTTTAATGTGATCATTGAACAAGCGTTATTTTTTATAGTACTGTATTATAGTTTTCAAATACACTATCTGGATTAGCCTATGACAACAAGCGATGTTTCTCCATCTAGAAAGCGCTAATATATTTACAAAGAGTTAAAACTGACTTTTTTTTTTTTCTTAACGTATCTTTTCCACAGGATTGGGTCCAGCATGGCCAGGTGGTAAAGACGTTCGACTCGTAATCTGTGGGTCACGGTTTCAAATCCCCGTCGCATCAAACATGCTTGCCCTTTCAACCGTGGGGGCGTTATAATGTGACGGTCAATCCCACTATGCTTTGGTAAAAGAGTAGCCCAAGAGTTGGCGGTGGGTGGTGATGACAAGCTGCCTTTCCTCTAGTCTTACACTGCTAAATTAGGGACGGCTAGCACAGATAGCCCTCGAGTAGCTTTGTGCGAAATTCAAAAACAAACAAACAAACAAAGATGTTTGACTCGTAATCTGAGGATCGCAGTTTCAAATCCCCGTTGCACCAAACATGCTCGCCCTTTCAGCCGTGGGGGCGTTATAAGTGACGGTCAATCCCACTATTCGTTGGTAAAAGAGTAATCCTAGAGTTGGCGGTGGGTGGTGATGACTAGCTGCTTTCCCTCTAGTCTTACACTGCTAAATTATGGACGGCTAGCGCAGATAGTTCTCGTGTAGCTTTACGCGAAATTCAAAAACAAACATTTACAAGACATGACGTGAAATAAGGATGATGTTGACCATCTGTTGATCAAAGCTTCTTATTACTGTTGGTGATTGAAATCTTCTTCAAAGATTGGATTTAAGAACTGACCAATAGCAACACTGTAATAGTTAAATCTGTAGGAGACTGATTCCTTTTTGTGTTCTCTCGGCTAATTATTGACGGTATAAGTTTGAGCATTGTTTTTATGAAACCCGTTAAGGAATAAACCTGCTCGTCAGAGGGTGAATCTTAACTACGGTAAGGTTGAACTAAATATTTGCTGTGACTTAACCCTTAAGTGGGATCGTAGGTTCTAAACTATTACATCAAGAAACTACCCATGCAACCAGTGAACCTCTACCATGCTAAACCGATAGAACAAGACAATATTTTGAATTTAGTTGCCCAGAACCACGTGTTTATTAGTTGATGAAATCACATTTGTTCTTGTTGCTCTTCTGCTAAGTTTTCATGTTCTTGGCTCCATTTTATTCGAACTTTTTTTCATATTATGGCGTCGTTAAAGACATCTGAACGACAGATCCATTATCGGTTCTCTGCAAGTTGTTCTGACAGAGATTAAAGTTGCAGTCTCTTGTTATCGTCCCAACTCTTGTGCTAAGCCCACCTTCAATTAGTTTTTTCGGTCACGTTTGTATCGACATTGACCATTCTTAACACTTACCCTAAGGATGCGTTTGTTATTTTAGGTGTTATTGTGACAGAGAATCAGGCTAAACGTTTGTGTACAATTATTCTTGTCTGTTATTAAGCTCAAAACTGAACCGATTGTCATCGTTCAAGCAAATAAATCGTTTTTTTTTTTCTCTCTCTTTAAGACGTTTTTCAGCTCGAATTCTACCTACTGTATATTGGTAGAATATATTTCAAATCTGTTAGGATGCACAGTTTATGGAATTCCATGTTTCACTCTCTCGATCAGCTTTATGTTTTATGTCGTCTTCTCCAATTTCTCCCTTTTTTTTTCAGGTTGTCATAAGATGTGAAATATTCGATTTCTGGGTTGTTCTTTGCGTCTGCAACCGCCAGTTACGGGCTACGAAACCTGGATTTTAGGAGCACAAGTTCGCAGACATTCCGCTGTGTTACTACAATCATTTCAAGTCTGATACACTACTTTAAAAATGTCATCCACCTGTAATCATCCTTTCATATTTGAGAATCTGACACACAGTTCTAGCTTGACAATATTAGAATCTTTTCCTGAACAACAAAAAACACACATACACACTATTTTTATACATAAAATCCCAAATAACACAGCATAATTAAATTAACACAGACGAGTCACCATATTATTCCTCTTACGTACACCAAAAGGCGGAGTTCCAAAGATCAAGTACTTCGGTCTTTTGTAATGGATTGATTGTGAAAGTATTGAATTAATTGAAAAGCTCAAACAGTAAAAATTCATTAAAGTTTTTGTGCTTTGAATATACAGTATGATGGCTATAAATATTATATTTTCTACCACTTGTGATAACCATTATAATTAGTCAATAGTTATCCTTCAAGCAAATAAATTGGCTTCTCTCTCTTTTAAGACTCTATAAGCCGAACAAGATAAAGGTAGGTCTGTCATGGACAGGATCTAGTAAAGATTTCAGCTTCGAAACCCTAGGAGTTCGGTGTGCCCTAGAGGTCAGCTCACTCGGACTGTGACTTTCATGTTGTATGAACAAACATACCGTTGTGCCACTGGGAGACACTTAGACGGACAATAGTAGCCAAAAAGGTGACGGTGAGCACCTTTGGCTAACTGCCTTCCATCTAGTCTATTAGTTCAAAATCAAGGAAGGTTAGGCTATGTGCGGATAGCCCTTTGTGTTAGTTTTGCTTCAAAAATTCTATAAACGAAACTACAGAGTTCCAAAAGTAGTTCACTTCGAATCTTCAGTTCATTGAAGATTTAGCTTACAAACATTAGTGTTAGAATTTATTTCACCAGAAACCTGTTCAGTTACAATATTTAAACAATTTGTTACAAAAATACAGTACAAAAGCAATGAATACCGACTGTAGAAAAGGGTATTTGTAGGAAGTGAACAACCCCAAGTCTAGATACTTGTTCGTAAAGCCTCTCACACTAACACAGAAGCAATTCGACAAGCGATGATTTGTTAACACAACTACGGTCATTATAAAATGATAATAATAAATGTTCCGACAGTTTTTCTAAACCAAATATCAGTTTGTGTGAACTTCGCGCAAAGCTACACGAGGACTATCTGCACGAGCCGTCCCTAATCTGGCAGTGTAAGACTAGAAGGAAGACAGCTAATCATCACTACCCATCGCCAACTCTTGAGTTACTCTTTTATCAACAAAGAGTGGGATTGACCGTCACATTATAACGCCCACACGGCTGAATGGGCGAGCATGTTTGGTATGACGGGATTCGAACTCGCGGCCTTCGGGTTACGAATCGAGTGCCTTAACCACGTGGCCAGGCCGGGCGTCTCTGAAACAAATATCGCGGTCCTTACGAGGTCATGTTTCTTTAGTCATTTCCGTTTTCTACCGCTTACCAAACAATCAGTCTCATAAGAAAGATATAACAATCATTAGCTGTTGTTGAGTTATTTTTAAATATATTATCATAAAATAATAACTTGTTTTAAACTGTTCAAATAGTTTTATGCATTTTAGACTTCAGACAATTAAAAAGAGAACATTTGTTTCTTTGTTTTGAATTTCGCGCAAAACTACACGAAGACTATCTGCGCTAGCCGTTCCTAATTTAGCAGTGTAAGACTAGAGGGAAGGCAGCTAGTCATCACCACCCACCGCCAACGCTTGGGCTACTATTTTACCAATGATTAGAGGGATTGGTCGTACGATTATAACGCCCCCACAGCTGAAAGAGCGAGCATATTTGGTGTGAAGGGGATTCGAACCCGCGACCATCGGATTAGGATTCGAGTGCTTTAAAGATCTGGCCATGCCGGGCCTCGGTCACTGGTAGAGTGCACACTAGTGCCCTCTGTTTATCTGAGAATGATCGTATCAGTGATTGAAACGGTGATTTAAAATATTCTGTCTTACTGTAATAGAACATCGATTGTTGAAAATAAAATATAAAATAGTTTGTTGGTGAAATGATGATTGAACGAATGTAACTCACTGAATGTTCTGTAATGTAACTGCTGACTAGAGACGACTGGGTAAACAGTTAAACATGTTTTATAGTTTAAGTGTTGCGTCTACTTGGAGCATCTTTCAAAACTGTTATAATTTCACAGTTTACAGAATTCTTTGTTTCAATCTCTCGATCATTCTTGATGACGAGAAACCCATTTGAAATAAAAATGTCTCACTTTTATTGATAATAAAATACCATACCATACCAGAGGTTCTGAGATACAATCTCTCGATCAGCATTCATTTTTGGCCCAGCATGAGGATCGCGGTTTCGAATCTTCATCACACCAAACATGCTCTCCCTTTCAGCCGTAGGGGCGTTATAATGAGACGGTCAATTCACATTCACGAAGTGTTTTGGGCTCAAGTTAACAAATTTAGTACATAACACAAAGAGTTTGTATCTGATTTACGCTTCCAGACTTATGCTAGATGGCGCTGCAAATGCAACCTTTATGATTCACACTATATGAAAGACTGAAGAATAAATAAGAGAGTAGCAAAACAGATACAGAAGAAATAACTGATGAGGAACTCTGAGTATTGAAAGTTCTTCTTCAACCAACGTTTAAGGCCTAGATGTGTAACTATAGTCGCGGCAGTTTCATGGGTTCAGAACATATCTTCCTTATTCATGTTTCGACACTGTGGATAACAAACACTGTCTGCTCATTTTTTTTTTTTGATAATAGAATGTATCTGGTCGTTCTAACAATCTTTTCACATACAACTTTTTTGTCTTTTTTATGGTGTGAAATAAAAAAACTTTCTTTTGTAGATGTCCTTTTATCTCCTCACAATGGATTGAAGAACGTTTTTAATCAGCGAACTCCAACGAGCTAATGTCCGCGTTAATCACTGTCAACATACAAAGAAGGTGCCCAGATAAGAAAGTTTATTAAAAATTACTTTGGTCTGGAAATTTGGGATGGTTATATCGTTTTTGGTACGAATTTTATCGATAAGTCGTTCGACACTTTTAAAAATATATACACACATATAATTATATAATTAAATATATACATACATATAATGCGTATAATTAGTTCCTGAAACTGTGTAAATTATTTTAACACAACTTCTAATTTTGAACTACTGTCCAAAATCAAAGCAGCATCCTACCCCATAACTCTAAGGGACTGGTTATCACTCTTATAACGCACCCAAAACTTAAAATGCGGAGGACATTTTCTGATATCGCACAAATTCGAAGCTAGTTACCTGATCTATAGCTCTCTCTCCTACATGGTTAGCCAGCGACTCCTAACGAAAGGTTCTTTTTAACATGAGTAACTTAACCTCTAGCAACACGTAAAATAAGAGTAAATGGATACGTGTCCCATTACAACAGACTTTCGGTTACCCAAAATTACTCGGATACGCGTCTATTTTGCAAACTCGGAAATGAAAATTGAATATTTTCTCACGTATTTATATTAGGCTTAAGAGTTCAGAATAGTTTTGTTAATTACTTTAGGAAATCCTGGCAAGAAAGACGCTGGAGAAATTGAAAGAATCAAAACTCGGTTTAGTTTGTATAAATATACATGTTTGAACTTTGACATGGCATGATTTTGGAATAACTTTCGACGGTGAATCAGATGTACAGGTACTCGCGTCGATATGAAGTCTTGGCAAGACTTGACGTGTGTCGTTGTACGAGTCTGGAGACGAGGCTATATATAGTCATCCCTGCGAGTAGTGCGCAAGAGTAATAGAGATAGGCCAAACTAATCAGATTCGGAGACTTCTTTTTCTCTCTACGCTTGTGATGACTTTGATAGGTACAGGCAAGAGTTACGTGTGTAACACGTTTCTCACACGAATCTATAGAAACTGTGTTTTCTTCGAAACCACCCATTCTTTTTAGTTTTCTCAATTTTCCATAGCAATTGTCCAGTTTCTAAAAATTGAAAATTTTCTTTCTACTTTACTTTGCGAAGAATGAAGAGAAAGCAATGTAGAGCGACGTGAAATAAAACTTCCTGTGTGATTGCTGCGAAACTTTTACATCTTGTCCCATTTAAATCACTAACTAAAGTCTCTCTTTATTAATAAAGCAGTCACCTTATGTTTATAATACATATGTGTCTGTAAGGGTTAGAACAGTAGGCTTAGCGCAAATGTGGGACACGGAGTGCACTCTAAACTTTTACGTAAGCGAATGAAAGAACAACAACAGTATTTATAAATATTTTAGCCATACAGGAGTCATATACGTTATTCGGTCACAAAGTAAAAGAAACATGAGAGACGAGACGCACCTCTCGTCACCGACCGAGGCTGATGCTGTCAGTGTAGCAGTAATGACAATCATGTCCGGTGGTTTGTCCACTTCCTTGTGCGATAAGGGGATTCAAGTTAATCAAACTCGTGGAACAAGCAATGACGAACACGTTATCGGCGAATATCACGAGTCTTCGGGCACGGAAAAACTCCTCTGGCGACAGGACAGCGATCGGAGTGATTCGGTCCGATCCGTTGATCAGCACATTTCCAACAGTCAGAAAGGTAGGCGCTCAGGGCAAAGGAATAGCCGCCATCTGAGACGGTCTGTCTCGGCTAGAGAAGGTGAACGTGCACCACTTAGACCTAAGGTAAAACGGGTGTCAGCGAGAGAGGGAACATTCTAATCGGCACCATAGCACCACCGACGTCCGTCCCAGCGCGGGAACCAGCGCGGTCGCAGGACGTCTAATTCAGGAATCGCCTCTCAGAGTCATCTCCCATTTGAAAACACTCTTACAAACAACGAGGCCTATTCTGGGCACGGAAGTGGTAAGGTACACGAAAGCGTAGCCGTTGAAATAGGTTTAGCCGAAGCCGCAGGAGTAAGTCCGAAGGAAACACGCAGACGACAAATAGTTTTTGCGGTAGTTCTCATTTCTCTGGGAATTCTCACAGCCAGCGTTTTGTTGGTAGCTATTACGTTGTTGATTAGACCGGCCACAGAGAATGTCGGTAAGTAAAGTTCGGTATTACTTTAGGCGGAAGTCAGTGGCAAATCTTGTCTTATTAACCAATAATTATATATATATATACAGGTTTATTAGAAGAATATTTAACGAAACCTTCTTTTCACCGAGAGATTTAATCATGTCATAGTAGTTACTACGAATTTTAAAAACTGTTTTAGGTCTATTTTATGGTTTTACTTGTTTTTAAATTTCGCGCTAAACTACACGAGGGCTAGCTGCGCCAGCTGTCCCTAATTTATCAGCGAAAAACTAGAGGGAAAGCAACTAGTCATCACTAGTTGGGCTACTCTTTTACCAATGAATAGTGAGACTGACCGACACGTTATAACGCCCCCACTGTTGAAAGGACGAGCATGCTTGATGGGACGGAGATTTAAATCCGCGACCCTCCGAATCACCTTGCCATAGCGGGCTCTATTTTTCTTGCATATTTAGTTGACGAAATTCAAATGTAAAAAAATTCACAAATGTTTATAAGGTATTCCTTCCTCAGGTGGAACAGGTTAATAGATATATGCATAAAAGATCAAACATAATTGTAATTTTAATTTAATTATAACAAGGCAAAATCATTTTTTTATGATAGTGCGAATCAAACAATCTCAGATTTCTTAACATGTTAATCAGAAGGCTAGTTTACAGTTAACAATCGTAAACAAACATATCTTTCAGATGTGGCGTTTCACTCCAGTATTAGATACAGTTACTATCAACAGGTTTGTTATACATTTCTCTGATTTCTTTGATCACTTCTCTGAAACAACTGTTTCTTAGGCCTTCTTGTTTGGAGCCCTTTGATAAAACGTTATACGTCTCCCAAGAATATCCTATATGTTTTAGAAAAGAGTGAAATCCGGTAGGCGGGTAGTCACTTCTCTGTTTTATGGAATGTGTTCAGTACTCTATTGTAACAAGAACAGGGTATCATACACTAACTATCATCTTAATGCCAGGACCAAATTTCCCCAGCATATGGCAGCACAAATGGTCGATGGTTTTTAGGCCTTATAGCGTATGACATTAAATATGGCAGCACAAATGGTCGATGATTATTAGGCCTTATAACGTATGACATTAAATATGGCATCACAAAGGGTCGATGATTATTAGGCCTTATAGCGTATGACATTAAATATGGCATTACAAAGGGTCGATGATTATTAGGCCTTATAGCGTATGACATTAAATATGGCATCACAAAGGGTCGATGATTATTAGACATTAAATATAACCTTATAGCGTATGACATTAAATATGGCAGCACAAAGGGTCGATGATTATTAGGCCTTATAATACATGACATTAAATATGGCATCACAAAGGGTCGATGATTATTAGACCTTATAATATATGACATTAGTTATGCCTTTCTACAGGATAAAGAGACTTGTATCGTATCCGCTGCATAATTTTGCTCAAGTATTAGATCTACAAGTGTCACATGTTCCTTTAAGACCTATTGTAAACTGGTCAAGCTCTTTGTTTTCATTCACTTACTTTCAAACGAGTATACAGTTTAAAGGTTATTTCTTCTTCGCACAAGAAACGTCTAAATTAACAATGCCGATCAATATTTACTTTCTAGTTTCAACATTCAGTCTTTATTCACTAACAACCCACAACCCACCCGAAGAAACAATGTAAGTAATTGGCAGCTACGTGGCTAAATAGACGGCCATCTTTGGAACTGACCCTCGGAAATATATTGATTTATCACTGTGTAATTCTTGGATCGATACCTGTCCCACTGAGTACAAATTGGTTTTATATAAAAGGTATTTCAAAGATACATTTTTATTTTTAAGACTATGTTCACATTTTTAAAATCCTAGGTTGTTTAAATTCTAGGCATCCCAGTATCATGTTTACTTAACAAATTCTTGGCCCGACATGACCAATTGTGTTAAGGCGTGCGACTCGTAATCTGAAGGTCGCGGGTTCGCATCCCGGTCGCGCCAAACATGCTCGCCCTTTCAGCCGTGGGGCGTTATAATGTGACGGTCAATCCCACTATTCGTTGGTAAAAGAGTTGGCGGTGGGTGGTGATGACTAGCTGCCTTCCCTCTAGTCTTACACTGCTAAATTAAGGACGGCTAGCACAGATAGCCCTCGAGTAGCTTTGTGCGAAATTCAAAAAACAAACAATAACACAAACAATCTTATCAAACCAAATACAATGAAAAAAAAGACGTTTGTTCTAAATAACCAAGTCAAGAATTTATATAAGTAATTTATCCATTTATCATGTATATCGTTTTATGTTATTCCGGATTCCTTTAAACCTAATATTTCACTCAATCTTCTCAATAAAACACGCATTTATTTTAACCGTCTCTTCTTCATACCAAAATAACCACTTTACGGAATGTTCTAATAAACAACGGTTATCTAAATCAAGTTCCTTTATAACAGGTCGCGGGTTCGAATCCCCGCCACACCAAACATGTTCGCCCTTTCATCCATGAGGTCGTTATAATGAAACGGTCAATCCCATTATTCGTTATTAAAAGAGTAGCCCAAGTGCTGGCGGTGGGCGGTGATGACTAGCTGCCTTCCCTCTTGTCTTACACTGCAAAATCAGGGACGGCTAACGCAGATAGCCCTCGTATAGCTTTGCGCGAAATTAAAAAACAAAGCAAGCTTATTGCGCTTATAATTACGAAGGAAGAGGTCTCATGCACCTGACCCTCCTGGGTATTCAAAAATTAACCTACCTAAATACCCGCACAGAAGAAGCGAAGCTTATAATTAGGTACCTGAAGGCCGTGTTTTTCATTCGTTCATCGTCTGCTTGTGTTTCTTTGCTGCGTGCAGGGTACAGAGGCCTTGTTGTTACCACTTGACTTGTACAAATATACTAGAGGACGCCTGTATATTTTAGCTGGGTTCTCGTGTTTAAGAAAAAAAATATATATATATTTATTATGTGTTTCGGTCTACCTCAGTTTTATTATTAGTAACTGCATAAGCAGGTCTTTCATGTCTGTATAGCAAAGGTCCAGGATCAAGAGAAAATTGGTAAACTGTTTATACGAACTTTATGAACAATTTGGTGTTTTTCTTCTTTTCCTTTTACGGTTTCCGAAACGTAGTTACTTCGACTGTTAAATTTAAAGTGTTGGCAGATGATTCTCGTTTCGCCCCACAGAAGTGGGCAGAGTGCAGATAAACCATTGTGTAGCTCTGTGCTGAATTCCAAACAAACTAATAATTGTCGTTTATCAGTAAAGGTCAAGAGTGGCTTAGCAGTTAACGAGCCCAGCGTGTGAAACTCGAGATTCTTGGTTCGCGTCTCATTGACGCAATGCAACCCTTTGAGACCATGATTGACCGTAAATAAAGTCAAAACACATTATTTAGTCAGAAAAAAAATAGTCCAAGAATTAGCGGGCTAGTACTGTTGACTCGCTACTTTTCAATTAGTCTGACCCTCTTGTGACACAGCTGTATGTCTGCGGACGTATAAAGCTAAAATCCGGTTTTGATACCCGTGGTAGACAGAGCACTGATAGCCCATTGTGTAGCTTTGTGGTTATCTTCAAAACAACACAGAAACAAATCGATTTGTCTGACAGTTCAAAATTAGCGGCGGCTATGTACACATAATTCTTGTGTAATCTTTGTCAGAAATCCTAAATATAAAAATGTTTTAGCATTAGTATATTGTGTGGATTTAACGAAATATTTATTTTATTATATAATTACGTATACACTTTAGAAATGTGCTACAGTTAAATCTGTACTATTTTAATGACAGTATTATAAACAACATCTGGATAATAAATAAGTCCACTAAATAACTTGCACATTTCAGCGAAGTAAACTCTTAAAGGTGAATTTTCAACAAATTTAATAATTGCCTTAGAAACTGTACTTTGGTTAGGTATAATTTTTGTGTGGTTGCCATATTTTTAAACACTTTAGTTTTTGAGTAAAAAATGAAACAAAATATGCGGGTCCTCGAACTCAAGTTCCTCTCGGTCGTTCGGCTGTTTCCGTGACTTTTAACAACTATGACGTAATAGTTGCCAAACACCTTCATTGCGCGCCGACCATTTTGTTCCTTTCAGTGCTGATGTTTTATGTAAATCTATCGGTGCGTTTTTCGGATTACATTCTTTGTGAGACTATTTTTTGTCTTGACATTGCTACTTTATGTTTCTTTTATGATAACATAGTTTACTGCGTTGCTTATGGTTGTAAAAACGGTTCGTCATCGGGCAAAAGCTTCTTTTCGTTTCTGTGCAAGGAGAAGGAACAACAAACGCACTCTCTCCTGGTTGGCATCTACTCGCATAAACCACACCTACACCTTGCACAAACATACGGAATATGTCATATAATTTATATATTTAAGGTACATATTAAATTTACTATTATTCAGACTGCTGCATCTAGTTTGATTTTATAGACAGAATTAAAATTCATTTTGTTACGAGTCATAAATACCTGGTACAATAATTGTGGAAGGGCCGAGTATTAGTTACCATAGTCGGCAAAGTATAAACGAATAAAACCCAGTCTGTGATACCAATAATTTATTAACACCAGACAGGTTTCGAGATACTTAAAATTGCACGTGAAATAATACAGACCATATTTGTTGTCATGACTTAGGCTTACCATTCTTCCACTGGAGGTATGACCGACTCACAACCGGCCTGGGCGCTATCAGTATCACTCACAGTTCCGCTACTCTCGCTCATGGAACTGTCCTCATCACTAGAACTTGTCAGATCTGTGTCAAAAGTAACTGTTCTAGGTTCGTTCAGAGTAAGTTCGAATTAATATAGTGCTACTCGATACTGTTCAGAACGCAAAGTCAAAACAGACTCCGCCTCTGTTTCTCCGTATGCACTAGCCATGTTTATTTACATTCAACGCGCTAGCGTTGGCGGTTTGTTTGGCAACTATTACATCACAGTACTTTTCCTAGCGGCAAACGTAAAAACTAAAACGTTCGAATTGCCGCTCAGAAAGGGCTCTTTCTGCACCAAGTTCTGTTTCATTTATTAGCGCATATATTTTATAAAAAAAATGTGAACCTGCAAAATTAATCACTATGGGTAGTTCTTTTGGCTGCAAAGTTTTCTTTCTCTGTAAAATTCACCTTTAAAACGTTATTCATACCATTAGCCACTGACTGTTACCTTTATAACAAAAGTGTTGTGATTGGATATTAAGTCCACGTGGTCACCTAATCCAAATTATTAGTGATATTTTTGTTTTTACTTTTTTTAACCATTAGATTCTGATTGGTCCTTTGGTAGAGTTCTGAATTTCGGAGTTGGTAGCCGGGAATCAATTTCGTGTCATCCACATAATATTTCCTGCATTCTATGGTACGGCTGTATTATAATAATAATAGCAAGTCCTTCAGCATGGATGATAGGATACTACTGATTGGCTGCTTTTCCTCTGATCAGTAGTTCAAGTTAGGGACGTCGACAGATATGATTAGCCACACGTAATAGAAATATTTATAAATAAACTACTAGTTTCATACATAATAGAAACTTACTGATAAACTACTAGCTTAAATACATTATACTAGTTTCATACATAATAGAACTACTTACTAACTACTAGTTTAAATACATAACATTAGTTTCATGCATAATATAAATACTTACTAACTACTAGTTTAAATACATAATACTAGTTTCATACATAATAGAACTACTTACTAACTACTAGTTTAAATACATAACATTAGTTTCATACATAATATAAATACTTACTAACTACTAGTTTAAATACATAATAATAGTTTCGTACATAATAGAAATATTTACCAACTACTAGTTTAAATACATAATACTAGTTTCATACATAATAGAAATACTTATTAACTACTAGTTTAAATACATAATAATAGTTTCGTACATAATAGAAATACTTACTAATTAACTACAAATTTAAATCATAGTGTCAGCTGGTCTGTCGTAGTAAGTGTCCAGAAATAGTAATAAAAATTGGTAAGCAATAGTATAAGCTTACTAACCATGACATCTTTCTTACACAGATACTTTAAGTAAGTATTGACATTCAAGGGTGATCTGTTAGGTGCTTTAAAGTCCCTCAGAAACATTGGCCATGCGTGACAACTTGTCGTGCTCTTTAAGTGTTCGGCAGTGAGTAATATCTTTGCCAAAAATGTGGTAGTTATGGAACAATTCTTTCTTCGCAGAGTCGGCAGTCGTTGATTGTTATAGCTCCGTCTAAATCATAAAAACTATAGTTTCTAGTTAACACCAGAAATACCACGTGATCGGCCTTCCTTTCTGGCTCTCTCTATGATAAAAACGTTGTGTCATATTTTGAAATGGCGGAAGGAGGTAAAAGATCCGTTAGCCTCGTATAAAATCAATGGAGCCAGGCCCCCATGTCCCTACAGCCCCAGTTCCTCCTTAACCGGAACCAGGTCGTCAGTTGTTTTTTGGTTACTATTTTCATGATATTGCTGTTAAAGCGACGGGTTCCATTTGTACTTACATATATATACATTCCGGGTCAATGGCCTGACTGTATTTAATATCTGGACGAGTACAGAGAAAGTTGTACTATAAAGAATGGACTTTTATGACGAGCATGCGCAGTTTTCCCGTGTTTGACACGTGATTTCTGATACATCATACCATTCCTTCAAGAACGCGCCTCATCAAGACAGCAAATCTGGTGAAACGATACAAAAGGAGGCCCGTGGAACATTTACAATCACGGTTTTATCTGCACAAAGTCCCGATTTAAAAATTGACTTAATTTAAGGCTGAAAAATCGAAAGACATCATAACAACTTGGCTAAATTACTGGATAATAGCTCACAATTTCATATTGACAAACTACATGGCGACAGGACAACAAGATTTGTGTGGAACAAAGATCTCTTACGCGAGAACGTATTGAACAGTTTTGTTGTTTGAGCTAATATGTAATTATGTTTGGTGTCATAAAAACAAAACTAAGTTTGGCAAACAGTAAGAGAAATGAGCGAATTTCAACGTATCAGACTTTATTGTAGGCATGCGTAGCTGTTACCGATATATTGATTTCTACAAACTTCCTTTGTTAATGTATGCGACAACGCACTAAGGACACAGTTAGCGTCTACAACGACATCAAATGAATAATGTCTTACATCACGAAGTCCATGCTACTTCCGTCTGTTTGGTAATTTGAATCTATACTATAGTTCTCAAAAATGTTGGACATTTTACAGGTTTAGCTCATTTTTATTTCGTTCTTAATACTGACAAACAAATAAAATAGGCTGGTTACTAATAATATTGCACACACACAAATAATACAACATTCTTGACAAATATTTATAATTACTAAATCTGATTGGATGAAAAAGCGAGGCCTAGCTTAATCATGTAACCTTACTCCTCATCAGTTATCCAGAACTAAATCCAGATGAATCGAAATGAAAGGCTACATAGCAAACGCTGGTGAAAACATTTTGTGTATATAGATTTACAGGGGGTAGCCAAAATATTTCACCCCCTTTAAAAAAGATTCTTAATTTGTTATGTATTTTGTGAGATAACAGACAGGCCCGGCATAGCCAAGTGCGTTAAGGCGTTCGTCTTGTAATCTGAGGATCGCGGATTCGAATACCCGTCGCACCAAACATGCTCGCCCTGTCAGGTGTGGAGCGTTAAAATGTGACGGTCAATCCCACTATTCGTTGGTAAAAGAGTAACCCAAGAGTCGGCAGTAAGTGGTGATGACTAGCTGCCTTCCCTCTAGTCTTACAGTGGTAAATTAGGGATGGCTAGCACAGATAGCCCTCGAGTAGTTTTGCGCGAAATTCAAAACAAACAAAAACATTTTCTGATGAAACGTTTTGTGCGTCTGCTGTAGTTTATTAGATCTTCTTACTTCAGTTAGCCTACGAAATGATTTTGTTATTTTAAATTTCGCGCAAAGCTACTCGAGGGCTATCTGCGCTAGCCGTCCCTAATTTAGCAGTGTAAGACTAGAGGGAAGGCAGCTAGTCATCACCACCCACCGCCAACTCGTGGATTACTCTTTTACCAACGAATAGTGGGATTGACCATCACATTATAACGCCCCCACGGCTGAAAGGGCAAGCATACTTGGTGTTAGGGGGTTCGAACCCGCGACCCTCAGATTACGAGTCAAACGCCTTAACCACCACCATGGTGGGCCAACCTACGAAATGATCGAACAAGTTTCTCTTTAATAATCGAACGTGAAAATGAAACTCAAAATAACACAAACCTGTTTAATAAGTTAACATTTAGTCAGCATGGAAGTAACAACCATGACATATAGTTTGTGTCAGTACAGAAAGGAACAACTGGAGTCTTTGTGTAAGACTTCGAACATGGTGCCTTGTGCTAAATAATTATCTACATATAAAACTTTAACAAAAATCTCGCAAAAGGCCAGTGTTTACCATTCTATTTTTTGTCTCTGTGGGTAGAGCACAATATAACATATTGTGTAGTTTTGTTTACTCTTGATATCGGATCATACTGGGTCACATTGTTCCTGTTTGTGAGAGACATTGCAAAGTGACCATTTATACTCTCCTTCCTAAGACGTGTGTCGTCAACGGTTACATTCAAACACTCTCTCTTTCTTAACCTGAAGATGACCTAGGAAGGTCTCTCCTTATCAGTAAAAGTGTTAACACCCACACCAGCTCTTATAAAATACATTTTTATATCAAGTGTTAACACCCATACCAGCCGTTCTGAGAAACATTTTTATTTCGAATGGGTTTCTCGTCATCGAGAATTAAATAAATGTCACTGTTTAACAAACAGTTCAGGGTCGCAGGTTCGAATCCCGGTCGCACCAAACATGCTCGCCCTCCCAGCCGTGGGGGCGTTATAAGTGACGGTCAATCCCACTATTCGTTGGTAAAAGAGTAGCCCAAGAATTGGCGGTTGGTGGTGATCACTAGCTTCCTTCCCTCTAGTGGCTTTGCGCGAAACTCAAAAACAAACAAACAAACAGTTCAGGGCAGTAAACAATGAAATTTTTTCAAGTTGACTTCGATAACCTGATTTTGTTGTGAAAATTCATAATGTTCTCAAATTAACTGAAACTGATTGTACGTTTGTTTCAGAATGAATGTTGAATATCTTAATGGAAATGCATTTAAGGATGCTTGGTTAAAAGATTAGTTGATACATCTGAGTTTAAAAACATAATTCTAATGGTGAAAATTGGGCGGTTGATAGTTATTGGAGATTTAAGAGTTTGGTTGATTGGTTTGGTGTTTCATGACGCAAAGCAGCTTGGCTATCTGTGCCTAAGAGGTTGGAAACAACATACTAATCAGTGTGAGACAATTTAAAGAAAGGAACTGAGAAGAAAACAGTTTTGAGATTACAAAATTCGTTCAATATTATATTTGTATAAGTTTTGTGGCTTCCAGATGAAATATTCCAAAATGCTTACGTTACGAACTTTTGAAGCAAACTGTATGCGATAATTATATGTTGTAAATAGAACGAATGTATGTTCGTAATTAATGAAAGGTTATCTAAATACATGAAACGTTACTTCACTTATATGTAACTGTAAGAAACGCAAAACACAAAATGTGAAACGGCAATTTTTTTATATCATCTTCTCATTGACCTAATGAACCTCCATACCAATTTGGATGAAATTCTATTCATCCCCTGCGAAGTAATTACATGGGCATACAATATGCAGCACTATTACACTCATAGAGACAACAGAGTACTACTACATTTATATGGATAACATACAATAGACAGAACTATTACATTTATACAGACAATGGACAAGAGACAGTACTGTTATATTTATACAGATAACAGACAGCACTGTCATATATATATAGAGAGAGAAAACAAATAACAGACAGTACTATAATATTTATATAGAAAACAGACATAACTATTATGTTTATAAAGATTCCTTAATATTTTCCTCATGATGACATAGATGAATAATCCGATAATAACCCTGAAAATATCTACCGTTTCAGTTGTTACCTGAGCGTTTAATCTGAGCTCAGATGTTCTATAATGTGTTAGTAGTAAGTCTGGGCTACAATTTGGGGTAAATGGAGGGCAGCCAAACAAACATCCCAGATTATTTCTAACTAAGAATTCATCCTTTCAAAAGAAACCATATATATTTGTGTATATGTTTTATGTTTATCTATTTAGCATGATACTTATCTTTGCGAAGTTTCTGTACCACGTAAACACGAGTGTGTGTGTATATATACACACATTATGTCCATAATTTTAGTTTTTGTTTTAAAAAACCAGCTGTTAGTACCTTTTGGTTTGGTTTTTTCCGAGACCCAACTTTTACAACTTGGCTTGTTCCCAGGTTTATAAGTGGAACGAAACACGTTCCTATAAAGTTGTTATTGTTTTGTTCGGCCTAGCGTAAAATGGTTGGTAGAAAAGTTATTTCAAATAATTGCAACACACAGTATAACAGAACATTACTTGGCGAACATTGTTGTGTTGAGCTATTTAAAAGCTCTTACCTCAACGTGTGATACGTTCAGCCTCGTTCCTACCAGTTGCACGAATATTTACATCGAGAGGTTTATTTATTATTTGTTACACGAAGAGTGCTTGTTTCTGTGCGTGTGCGTAAATATTAATATATTTCGTTACATTAAAGTGTATATTGTATTAGTATATATATATATAACAATATAAAAATGACTTTAAATATATTTTTAGAGACTAATTATTTATTACCATTAATTTAATAGAAATGAATATTATTCAGAATATTGTTCAGTTTCTACACTGAAGAAACCAGTTTCATGGTTTCACTTCTATTAATCACTTCCAGGTGATTAGGATGCTCGACTCGTAACCCGAGGATCGCGACTTCGATTCCCCGTCCCACCAAACATGCTTTCTCTCCCAGCCGAGGAGCTTTGTATTGTGCAGGCAATCCATCCAATCGTTGGTAAAAGAGTAGTCCAAGAGTTGGCGATAGGTGATGATGACAAGCTGCCTTCCCTCTACTCTTACATTGCTAAATTAGGGACGGTTAACGCAGACAGCCCTCGAGAAGCTTTGCGCGAAATTCAAAAAATAAAAAAACTTGCATTCCGTTGAGTCTTAGTTTTGTAAAGTTAGAATGCTGTAGAGCAGTGGTTCCCAACTTTTTTTATGCCCCGCACCTCTAAAAAAATTTAATATGTTCTCGCACCCCTCACAGTAATTATTTATTTAAGAAGGTCAGAAGGTGGTCAAAACAAATGTCATCTCTCACCCCCTGGAACGCTATCTCGCACCCCTGGTTAGGAACCATTGCTGTAGAGAAATAATGCGGTTGCCAAAGCGATAGCTCGAAAAAACAAAACACACTAGGTTTTTCTTTACAAATTTTGTAACAGTTTGTAAAGCATACAAAAATTAAAACGTTACAATATAAATGTTTACATTTCCAGTCTATTCTTCGTTTTTAATTGCATTGAACTAATTTCCATTTTCAGTTCATATATTCGGGACTAATGCCTTATATGGCAATAAAAACTCCTAATCAAAAGATTTACTGTCCAAATAACAAGTCGTCTTTGGTTTTGCTAACAGCGAGTTCTTTAACTAAAGGCAGAAAAATAAAATTGATAACAACTCGGTAACGCAACTATTTTCGCAATAAGCAACCGTAAAACACCTAAACTGAAAGTTGCTACAACGGTGGTTAAAAATACGTGACTGTTAACGTAGACTTGTTTTTACGATAAACATGCATACACGTACCCTTTCCAATGCTTTCAACCACACTGACAGAAATATTTTTTAGCACGCGCACACACACAGAAAAACAAAACAATTAATTATTTCAAGCTCACATAAGTGCCACAGTTGTAGCGTGTGTGAATTTTTCACACATAAAAGTAATTCAGTAATATATTTGTTATGCCAACAGAATATTTGATGACTCGTTTACACTGTTTTCTTTTTCTCTAAGTGCTCTGTGATTAATTAAATTAATTAAACTGTGAAGCTTATAAGCAGACATCAGTGACATACATAGGAGACAAACAACTGGCTATACTCTTAAATAAACTTCAATACTTACAAGCTGATATTATTGATACAGGCAGAGGCAACGACTCATGATGCCTTAAAGCAATCCCACTAGTTAATCCAGTCAATTTTCTTTTTATTTAAAAATTTCTCCCTTGATAATCCAAAGTTCTCTAAAATTAGGTGTCGCTCCGAGCTCACGTAGAGAGAAAGGGAAACTTCGGACCGCCGCTGGTTTTATATCAGTCCCCATTGTGGAATGAAATATATATTAACCTAAATTACCACCATGGATCGAAAGAGAGAAACAGGAGACAGACTCGGAATTTTCACTGACACACTACACTCTTATTTCAAACATTTTATGTCTGAAAATAATATGTTTACATGTTTTTCTAAATAGTATGTATTCATAAAAAACAGTATAATTCTTTACAAAACTCAAACACATCACAGACGCCAGAAATGTTACATTATCATTTGCATCTGTTGTTGCTCCCTGGGGTCGTAGAGCTTCAGAGTTAAAACACAGTGTTTGTTTCATTGACATTTATCGAGTGCCTTATCGAAAACAACAGAAAACTACTGGTTTATTGCTTTATGTTGTGTAAAAACTACAGAAAACTTGATTTCTTGCTCTGTTTTGTGTAAAACTATAGAAAACTACTGATTTCTTGCTTTATTTTGTTTAAAAACTTTTAAGAAAATTTTTTTTTTACTTTATTTTGTTTAAAAACTACAGGAAACTGATGTGTTTTTTTCTTTTACTTTATTATCTGTAACTTCAGGTCATCCCTGTATGTTAGACTCATTGTGTGGTTCATTTCTTTTCAGTACGTAAAGAAAACCAAGAAATCTACCGTATATGGTCTTCCACCACTACGCCACAAGAGAACGCTCAGGGTGTTTTCTTTAACCAAACAGTCAGTACTACCGGGTGACCAGGATGATTATCTCCCACTTCAAAGTAATAGATGTTCCGTTTACTTTAAAAAGAGGACACTTTTAGACTGTAGAAAACCAACTTTCTAAATGTCATCAACCGATTACCGTGTTTTTACAACGATACCAAAATAATTACATCACATTGTAACAAGATCATTGCTTGCTAGGTTAGATATGTATAGAGCACTTTGATAAAAACTGCAGCGCTACCTATTGGTTTCCGTGTAAACAAAAGTTGTATATTAATATAGTTCCGTAATACTATAGTTTTGTTCCACTTTGATAAAAACTGCAGCGCTACCTATTGGTTTCCGTGTAAACAAAAGTTGTATATTAATATAGTTCCGTAATACTATAGTTTTGTTCCACTTTTACGAATAGAATTTGTAAATATTATATACATATGAGAATGTGTGTGTGTATAATGGTGCCTTTAGGTGCTTAAATCATATAAGCCTAGTCAAATAATATAGCAGTAGAAGTACTGAAAAATAGTATATTGTTTTGTATCTATTGTTAAAATGTTTTAATTTTGTTTATAGGAGCATAGAAGGTAGTATTGAAAAATAGCACCTCGGTGAGTGCTGTGGGTGCTTGCACCAAGTAATTTACTTGGTCTAAATCATCCTTTCATTCCAGTTCTCTAGATAAATAAATTAATAGTCTACATATTACCTAAAATATTCAAATATTTCGTATTCTAATTAATCATTGTTGTCTTTCCATAAAACAATTGTTAGGTTTATTTATTCAAATTGTCGTGATAACGGAACATAACGACGTTAAGAATGAATTTTAAAGAAAATTATACAGATTTGTACTTTCAATCATACAAAATACAAATGTTGTTTTTTTTCTCTTTATTTTATTAGTAGCAATTACCAGGTCCCATGTAGCACCACCATTTTACTGTTAAATAAAATATATTATATAAATTGTGTATAAAGTTAAAAAACAACTTTATGATGAATCTGAAGGCTATATATTTCAACTATTATTAACTTAAAGATAAAGTATTAGAAAAATATTTCTTAATTGTAAATTAGGCCTATCATGACTAGGTTGTAAGTGGGCTCCACTCGTAACCTGAGAGTCGCGGATTCAAATCCCCGTCACTCAAACACGTTCATCCTTTCAGCCGTGGGTACGTTATTTGTTACGGTCAATCCACTATTCGTTAGTAAAAGAATAGCCCAATAATTGGTGATGGGTGGTGATGACTAGTCTTACACTGTTAAATTAGGGGTGACTAGCGCAGATAGCTTTCGGGTAGCTTTGCGCTATTAAAAAAAACAAAAAAAACATTTCGTACATAAAACATATCAGGAACATAAAGATTAAATATCTAGATTATTGGATATGAATGAAAACGGTTAGAACGTTTGCTACTTTAAATATAAAGTACATTTTAAAACTATTTTGAGTATTTCTTTTTTGTGAATGCCTTTAAAAAGAAAAAAAAAAACCTTTTTTCGCTATTCCAGTTTATTCACTATTCTCAAAGACAGTGAAAACCTACAATAAAAACAACAGAAGTTTGACTGATGAAAAATATTGCTTAATAATAATAGGTATTTTGAATTTAAACGTTATCGAATAGCAGCAGCAGGAAACACATTACAATTAATTTAATAAATATTAATTTATAGAAAACTACAGTTTTACTTGTTTTAATATTGTGCAACACACTTTTACACTGGGCAACACAGTAAAATAAATAAATAACTTGTCGAAAGACATTTATGTAAGGCTTAACCAGTCACTCTTTCATTATTTTGTAATTGTTGGATGTCGTTTTACGTTACAGAGAGTAAACATGGATTTGTTGTAAACTTGTTCATCTTGGGCTATAGGATATTTCGTATGTTCTCTTTTCGTCGCACAATATTTTTTTCCACAAGCACTTACGTTGTTTATAATAAAAAATATTCTACAACGTCTGCGCAGGTAGCCGAGTTGCTTTGGCTATAAAACACAAACGTGCAGCATCTAAGTCACGAACCGTTTGTACGTGCCTGTTCGTCAAAGACAAAATTAAAACCAAATATTGTTAAGCCTATACGTTATTTACTTTAGAGACTGAAACTGTTATCGTGAAAACATACATCTTTATCATGTTATAAAATAGCAATTGTATTCTCTAATGCTGTATAATTTGTCTTTAACCCCAAAATTGAACTAGAACGAATTTTACTTTGTTGTTGTTTTTACAAGAGTAGATAAAATCATTCTGATTAGGATTATGTCTTTATTCTGTGTTACACTCAAGTATTGAACTGAAGCAAACAATGCCTACAGATATTTTTTATAGCTGAAGCGCAGGGTTTGTATTGCAAGAAAAGGTGTTCACACTTCCAAACGTAGCGTATAAGCGATCGAACGAAATTACAACTAGTGTTCAATTTCATTGCTCAAGATGTATAAAACATTTTAGGTTGATTAAAAAAGTACATTGATATCGATTTTACTGCAGTTCACTTTAGAGTTTAGTTCACATCTTCTTGGCGTGTGTAAATAGGATAATAAACAGTACAATACGTTATTTATGTGTGTATGTTGTCTTAATTTGTACAAATGGATCGAAATTACTGGATTCTTGTGAAATACACACCATATGGAGGGGTATGAGATGTCCAAGGAAACGTTCAGTTAGTGTCAGACTACAAAAATAAAAAGATAACTCGAAAACTACTGAAATGTGCGAGAGACAGGATGAATATGTGAGCAACAGGTTTGTACACACATATTTTTATATAATATTAAAAATTACTATATGAAATTCGGAGAAGTTACATTAATATCAGGTTAAATACAAAACAAAAAGGCATCTCATGGAGCAGCACCCCCTAGTGGCACAGCACAGACGACACCCATTGTGTATCGTTGATTTCAAAGAAATTGATGGAACAATAATCGTTTACACGTTAATTGATCCTAAATATGTTTAAAAAACATCTCATAAACTACTATTTCACAAAAGATACTTGGTACCCATGGCTTCAGATCGTACATATGTAATTTATTTAATAAACTGTGTATATTTTCTTCTAAAAACATAACGATTGTTTTAGTAAGACATTATTAAACCCAATAATAAATTAAAACAAGATCGAATTTCTCTTTTATTCGTCCATATGAAACAAGTATTTTAAATTATTTTTGTACATGCATATACCATTGAAACGTTTTAACCCAAAATCTCTACCTTACTTTTATTAGAATCACAAACGATTAATACTGACATCATGCAATATTCGTTCGACAAAATCACGAGGCCTTTGCAATAATGGAAAGAGTAAATCGCCATTATGTGAAACCACTAGGCCAACGACCATTATTATAACCACGATTCCTTTTTACTGTTGAACGTTGCATGTATCTTAATTCATTTAAGTTCTTCAATTTGAAAAAAAAAATAATTTTTTTTAAATTTATTATGGAATTATTACATAAGCTGGTAAACAAAGTTGAAATAAAAGGCATCGTTACTTAAACATAATTTGCTTCGCCCTTGTTAGGCCTAATTAAGTACGTTTGAAATCAGTGTCCGAATAGAAATATTAAAAATATATCAATAACGTTGAAAACGTAGGAGAAATACTGTAAGTTTGCAAATCATGAAAGTGGCGACCTTCATTCACACTGCCTCGATATTTATAACAAATAAATGGCGTTATACTAAAACTAACTAGATAACGTTTGATATAATTTTAATAAACTAAATATATTCTAAAAAAATAGCAATTTGAAATAATCTAGTTGTCATAAAGTATTCCACTCGTAGCTCAATGATTGTTGGTTTTATTTATAGATTTGAGAGTTTTATCTTGTCTGCCAATTTAAGTACAGTAATACTTAATACGGATGAATGAGGAATCCAAATAATTTAAGAGCCGAAAATCCGCCCTTTCGTACTCCAACGTGAAGAACCGATAATTAAAAATATTGTTCGCGATACAGTATGCGTGTTTGTGTATGTATGTATTTGTGTATCAATAACGTTGTATAAACACAAACACACACATGAAAATGGTCGCTAATATTTTTGCTAAACCAATTCAAGTTTCTAAAATAACTTTTTCAATCTACGACCTACCTGTACACGACTAGTGCTACAAGATTTCTATAGCTTGATTGGCCCGTACATAGCATGTCACCACACTCGTAGCACAAAAAAGGTTCCGTTATTTCTCTTTATCGACATTTAACTTTCGAACAATCACTTAATTTAAAATAGTAGCTGCACTTCAAAAAATATGCACATAGTGTGTAATGGACCAAGAAAACCCGAAGTTAAATGCATGCACACAATTACCTAACTCCTGGGTTCAGTAGATGCATGTTTGCAATTGTTGTTAAACTACAATTTACTATTAATTCAAATTTTCACGCTGCGTCATTCGTTGCTACTAACGGAAATTTGGTCATATAAACAATTTCCTTCAGTTATATTAAGTTTTACTCTTAGTTAGGCCTAATTCTAAGTGGTGACGTTAATGGCTTTTCGAGTCTTCGCAGTTAGTTTTATTAAATTGCGTGAATGTAAAGTCTGTTACTTTTCGGTACGACATTCTTTCATGGAAAAGAATGCTATAATCATCTTGTTAATAATTACATTATCCTGACCATAGATGGTGTCGTGTGTAAATAGGTTCAAAATATTTTACACATTTCAATACTTAAAATGTTAAAGTTTACGATGAATTGAAGCTCAACGAACGATTACTTCTATCCATTACTAAGTTCTAATTGATAAAATAATTTGCATTACTCTATTATGCCATTATAGGTAATACATTATCCTGCTCAGAAAAATAACTGTTCTAACGAGTGAAGTTTCAAACACGTACATTCCGTTTTTTCTTTAGTGAAATCGAAAAATCGAGCTTTGAAGTCAACACGTGCAGTCACCCTTAACAATAGGGTTGAAAGAACAAATGGACAGAACGACCAGCAACAAAATCTGCTCACGTGCGAAGTTTGATCTTAGCATTTCTTATTGTTGGTAGAAAAAAATTAAAGATTGGTGTGTTTATGCCCTTAGATTTTAACGATTCAATTACGTTAAATAACTTACGAAAATTAAGAATTTTAGGTTTTAACTGGGCTATTACTTTCGAAAAAAAGTTGTCCATATGTAAAAACTTTTAATTCGTTGCGTTTTATCTGAAGTTTTTGCATATATATATTTCTCGACATCACTAATAAATTTTTATTACGAGTTGGTGATAATTTTAAGACAGCAACAAGATATTAATCAAAATATGCTATTAATATTTCAAAGATTTTTATTAACACGTTTTCTGGACAGAATAACAAACATTCAACTCTAATACCACAATATCTGTACAGTGACAATACCAACAAAACTTTTTTTAAAACATATACAATCATCTATGCAGGTTCGTCTTTTATTTCTAAAAAACCTCATTGGAATTTACAACAACTTTGCTAGATCAGGTCTCTATGAAATCAAACGTTTTCAATGTTACTTTCAAAATAATCAACAGTATTATACACCATTCAATATGGAAACATTAAACACTACTAGAATTTCACTTATACATTTTCATCAAAAACGAGTTAGGCCAAATAAACAGATTTATGAATACAATAATTGCAAAGTAGTGACTTATTCAACTATTGGTATTGCATTCTGTAGGCGTGCAGCTATAAAAAAAAAATTCAATATTTCAAGTATTAACGAACTGATATTTGGACTAGCTGAGTTATAACCACTGTATATAAAAGGACTGGAACTATAATGCATTAATATTGCATACACTTGTTTGTTCGTTTTACACTGCTTTCGTTTTGTTGTTTGCTTTAACCGAATTCATAAAGTAATAGTTTACCCTTTATCGTACAAGACTGGTATATATTTCATTTTATTAACTAATATATTTGAAGATAATGGTACTTTAAGGTTTTTTAACTCTAAAACAGTAATCAAATTGCACAACAAAACAAGAAGTGTGAAGAAATAATTTTCTTTCAGTTAAGTTTATCACTTCAAGCAGCCAGAAAGAATCAGTTTTGGAAAATAAAACAGGATGAATAAGTGTTACTACATTTTTTTTTAATAATCGACTAATTCTAAAACACACACATTACATGTTCTTCTGTCATAGAACTTCTAGACTCAACAATCTATCTCATATTAATATACCATACTATTTCCATAATGCCCTCATTTAATATCAAGTATCAAACAGGAAGGTTTCAGTAATTAGCTTAGTCATTAAAAGCCTTTAGACTTCCAATTTCCCGAACCTTTCAGTTGAGGTAGATATGTAACTGCCTTATATAATAGTTAATGTTTAACTATAGTCAAAAGGTTTAACAGTAAACGTAGGTTAATTACTTTACAATTTGTCTATATGAAATATTCATCTGTGAAATTTCATTCGACTCTCAGAAAACAATTAATAAAGAATAGAAGAGCATCAGAGACTATACTAGAATCCTAATATGGGCTTCATAGTAAAATACAAGACAATTAATTTGATACCCATTACTCTGAAATTTATGTAAAAGCTTTTAAGGATAAAAAAAAAGAAAAAGAAACTAAATACATTTGGAACCAAAATCCCTGAAAACTTAAAAAGGTTTACAATTTAGTTCATCTACAGTTCGCTCCTAAGTAGTTGAAATGAATATAGTAAGAAACAAAACAAAACACTTTCTTCACATATACAAAATTAAAATGACATCACTTCTCAAATGAATTATAAGTTGCAGGAGAGAAACAAATTGAACTAGAATGAACAGAATTTACCATTAAAATTCTCAATTACAAGTTGAAATGCTGTCCATAAACAAAAAAATGTTCATGATATATTCGTACAGGTCCATTTTAGTATTTACTGAATACATATTTCTTCTATCAAGATTAAATTACACTATACAAGTTCAGGTACATTTGCTTAACTTTGTCAGTAGGGACTGACCTGAACTATTTTTTTCTCCAAACAATTTATTTTTGTACTTGGGAACAAAAACCCTTGTTAAAAGGTTGATGAAACTTCAGACCAAACCTACTACAAGCAGCAATGTCCTCTTCAAACAAACCTAATTCAAACAGTTTACCAACTTCTCTTGGAAACAATTTGTTGAGAGCTAACATTAAAAACAAATATTCAACAATGCAGTGTTTCCATGACTAGATTAACATTACACTACCACCAATTCTTAATTCAGTTATATGCACAAAACTAGTGTCTCCTTTATCATGAAACCACTTCAATCTACGTTCAATTGTAGAATTTTCCAAAGGGCAGGCACAAGTGATTAAAACAGACTCAAAGTATTTTAACGTATTTTTATAAATTACAATAAGTAATTAGTACAACATGTAGAAGTTTAATGTGCAACTGTGTGTAATAACTCATTACTTAACTCACTCTTTCCCTTATTTACACAAGAGGGGTACATACAAGAAACCATATTAATTTGAGTGACATAGATGAAATTTTGTGAAATACTATTACAATAAAAACAATTCTGTACTCTAACACTGATCTGGTTATCACAAGTTTTTTGTTTTTTTTTAAATAGATGGGTTCATCCAGCATGAAAATCATGGATACCAAAAAAATAAATTCTATCAACAGACAACTAACTACCTTGTAACTATAAAGCTTCTTTCTAAAGTCTTTTAGGTACAAATGCATAATCTTGTATTATCTAAAAAATACGACAGAATAAAATATTGTGATTTCAGTTGATAACATGAATAGTCAAAAAAATAGTTTTAGCTTTACAGAAAGATAAGATTACCAATACAGCATTTTAACTTTAGAGATACAACACCATGAATCACCAATTCATTTACTTTAGTTTTACAGAGACGTAACACAAAGGTTTCCAAAATCAGTGTTAGCTTTGGAGAAACATAATATTGAATATTACCAATTTAGTGTTAAGTAGACATGCCTACCAATACAGAATTCAATTTTCATTTTTGAACATCTGCCACCTATATCTAAAACATTGATAAAATATACAGCTATCTCATGATGCCCTAAATAGTGATGAAATTTATAGTATAAATATAGCATGATCTGCTACATAATGTACTACAGGGGTGTAGCTGTGAAAAGTACAGGAGTTGAATGACTGACATATTCTAAAAAATCTAAAAGATGCACCATTTTGTTTTTCTTATATTTCATAATAAGGTTTGGTTTCTTTAGAATTTAGCAAAGCTACACAATGGGCTACTAGCTATTTGTCCTCTGCCCACCACGAGTATCAAAACATTTTTTAGCAATGCAAATTCACAGACATACCACTGTGCCACTAGGGGGCTCTTAACAAGTTTGATTTTTATGTAAATAAATAAAATTTTTTGAGTAAATGAAAAGATTCAATTTCTTTTGGGAAAAAACAATCTCCATTCTGAAATCTGCTACAGGTTGAATTGATATTTGCGTTAGCTAATACTAATCTCTAACAGTTATTTGTACCTTTCTAATAATACATGAAATATTTTGATTTGGATAAAAAAAATATATCACCAACAAACAGCTTATGGTTTTAAATTACTAATTTATTTTAACTCAGTAAACCTGATATTTTGCAATTAGAAAAAATAGCAACAGAAAGTATTTTTCAATTCTGTAATGTATACTGCAAATATGTTTATTTTTCTAAGTCACATTTATTCTATTGTATATCAATATGATGTTACCATCTTTAAATACAGCACAAAACTGTAACAAAAAAAAAAATTTGGTTTTAAGGCAAAGCTATGCAAATAGGCTACCTTCATTCTGTCCACTGCAGAGTATTGAACCACAAATTTTAACAATCCATACACCTACCACTAACCCACCAAGCGACAGAATTGATATAGGCCTCTGGCCATTAGAAAGATTCATTATAATAAATTTTGTGAACTTAATTAGTTGTAATACACCATTTCTTCTAATCAGTTACTCCCACTAGTCACACATATATATAAGGACACTTGTATAAAAACTTTCATTGCAACATAGTAAAGTGCTTAACAATTTTTAGCCAGTTTAAAACTTTATTGACAAGATAAGAAACTATTAAGTGCCTTTAAGACATTAATTCATCTAAAATCAGACCCTAGCCATGCTATGCTCTTCAACTTTAATTATCGTAGCTAATTAAATAGTGCAAACGTCAAGTTTCTTACTTAATAATGTTTTTTACAACAAACGTACATTTCAACATTATTATTTGTTACCAACCTATATACATGTATAAACACTACTTCAAAAAACAAAGTCTTTCCCCCACATAAATAGATTACAGAAACAGAAAAGCATTAATGGGCAGGAACATGCAAAACGTATCCCTAGTTCTGGGAATTACTTAGAAACAATTTCCATGATAATACAACATACAGTCTATCTCAGACTGATACTTTGGTCCCTAGTCTCACAAACTACTGAAGTAAAATACAGATGTGGGAAACGAAGAAAAGAACATTCCACATCCTCACTATTTATGAGAAGCTTGATATTTTTTTAAATTACAGAGAAGGCAAGACATACTATGGAAAATTAGTGTATCTCCTTAGGATGGCATTGCAGCCACCATTGTAAGCTAAAGCTGCATTGAACAGTTACTCCTAACTGGTATAATGTATACACCACCTACAACAGCCTATTGTAAAGTTACAAACTCTGCTTAGTTGTGACTGGGATTTATATTTATATTTCTTTTATGGATACAAATTTTGTTCACTAAATTAGTGCTTGTTTTTTTATTAACAGTTTAGCAAGAGGCTGTTCTCAGTGCACTATCCATCAACAGTTTAGCAAGAGGCTGTTCTCAGTGCACTATCCATCAACAGTTTAGCAAGAGGCTGTTCTCAGTGCACTATCCATCAACAGTTTAGCAAGAGGCTGTTCTCAGTGCACTATCCATCAACAGTTTAGCAAGAGGCTGTTCTCAGTGCACTATCCATCAACAGTTTAGCAAAGCTGTTCTCAGTGCACTATCCATCAACAGTTTAGCAAAGCTGTTCTCAGTGCACTATCCATCAACAGTTTAGCAAAGCTGTTCTCAGTGCTCTCTTTATTAACGGTTTAGTAAGATTGATCTTATAAGTGCACACAAGCATGTTTTTTTTTGTTGTTTTTTTATGAGTAACACAAGTTTTAAAAACATATAGAACAGTCAAGTATTCAAGGGATAATTTCTCATTAATTAAAGTACACAAGTTGAAAAATATGTTTTGTTGCACATTATACTTATTGCACTGTGGAAAATACTCCATGTAACTGCATTTCTGGTAGCAATGTGAAGACAGAATTGAAGACTTTTTGACTTTAACAAGTTTTAAAATTGACAGGGCAACTTGAAAAACAAAAGATGATATACTTAGAGCATGTTAAATTTGAATAATTTTATCAAAATAAATAAGCCTATTCATCACTGTTCCTTCTGCATTTAGTAACTCAGATCAACATAGATGTTGAACTTAACCTCAACACATGTTTGGCAAACAACTTATTGTAATTGGTCACAGAAACATTAGAGGAAAAATCACTTATATAAACATGCCTGAAACTAATATATGATAATAAATGCAACATAGAACATGATTCAGAAAAAAGTTAACTTTCTCATTGAAATAATTATTTTTGAAATATTAAAAAGAGTTTAAAGAAAGTTTAAACCAACATTAGTTCGCTTTAATTGCTTTTCACGCTTGTAAGTTTGTTTGTTTTTTTTTGGTCTTGATTTCATTGTACCAGTGTTTATTTTGTTAGCCAAAATTTGAAACAGTATGAATCAGTAACACCAGCTATAGAAATGAATGAGGAAATAATTTTAGTTTTTATCCAACTTCCTCCAGTTCCATCAAAATCTTTTGTAATACAAATATCT
>NC_134826.1:20406426-20493014 GCF_004210375.1 Tachypleus tridentatus
TTGGAGGTGATAAAACAGAAGGAAGGCAGTCGACCAACACCATCCACCGCCATCTCTTTGGCTACCTTTTAGTGAGATTGACCGTTGTATTATAATGTTTCCACGGCTGGTTAGTGATGGGTTCGAGTTCAGACACACAGATTGAGAGCTGAGTGTTCTGACCACCAAACCATGTCAGCTCTGACTTGTAAAGAAGGCTAATGTAAACAGTATAATTTAATCTGTTTCCTGGTTTGAGGCGTCCTTTCAATATATAATCACGTTTTTAGTCATTTAACTTGTTGTTGTTCCTTATGAATGGTTTTAAAAGAGCATGTTTTGTTTTGTTTTACCACCTAAAACTATAAAAACAGGTTCGTATAACATTAAAAGTGGAAATATAGCATCAAATATACAATGCATACAGTAGCATATGAATTATAAATAGGGTTAATTTTGATACGTTTCCCTCGTCATTTAAAATGTGAAAATGGCAGATGCAACTTAAGCCAAATTGGATTGGATATTACCATTCCAAGAACCCTAAAGAGATTACTGAATATAGAAGAGAATGTAGCAACAGCCGATACCAAGTTCTTCAAGCGTACAATAGTATTAGAACTGTTTGTTAAAATTAAGCACAAAGCAATAAGATGAGCTACTTATGGTCTGGGCTCGGCATGGCCAGGTGGTTAAGGCACTCGAGATCGCGGATTCAGAATCCTTATCACACCAAACATGCTCGCCCTTTCAGCCGTGGGGGCGTTATAATTTTACGGTCAATCCCACTATTCGTTGGTAAAAGAGTAGCCAAAGAGTTAGCGGTGGGTGGTGATGACTAGCTGCCTTCCCTCTAGTCTTACACTGCTAAATTAGAGACGGCTAGCGCAAATAGTCCACGTGTAAGTTTGCGCGAAATTCAAAACAAAACCTGTGGTCTGCCCATCACGAGTATCGAAACCCGGTTTTATCGGTGTAAGTCCGCAGACTTACTATTGTGCCACTAGGGAGACAGAAGTAAATGTATGAAGAATTGTACTCTTCACACTGAATATGTAGTGTTACAAATAATGATAATATTGTAATGAATAAACTGATACGTATTAATAAATTATTATTGAGTAAAAACTTTATTGAAACGTACAAAAACTAATTCAACTGGGTTAATTCGGTTAGGCTGTCAATGTCAAATATTTTATATTATAATCATTTTGGATCCTCGCCACGACACGAAGGTTCATGCTCTTTCTGACGACAGTAGCGTAGTTTTCCTTTAAATAATTCGGCACAAGACTGCATGTTCAAAAAGCCCGCCACTCCACCCTAGCTGCTTTTCGTAATCCATCTGATTTACAAGGATGAAATTTTCCAGCATCCTTTTTTAACAGTACGATTACACAGAATTAGGTAGACTTGACCAATATGTCTTCGTAGAGAATAAGGCGAATAGCTGTTTTATTGTGCAGCAGCTTGAGGTATGTGACGGGTTGAACGGGAAGCACAATATCACTTGCACAATACATTATCCCGTTTGGAACCAAATATACTTGTTATTGTTTCACTAATACAAATGAGTGACGTAAACTAATTGAAATGACATGTTTACCTAGCCTGAAATGGCAGCGTTCACTGTTCGAGTTTTCTCGCGAACGTGCACCATCTTCATAGAGGTATTCTGCTCTGAATGTCATCGGAATTATAAGCGAAAACTCAAGAGATCTTTCGATCTGCTATTACTTTAAGGCCTTGAGAGTAAAGTGAGCACCCTCCCAAGAGATCTCGGCCGTCAGTGGCAATAAATTGACGTATTTTCGAACTTCTTAAAATGTTTCTAGTTCGATTGGACAGCATATGGCTAGACTGTTAAAGGCAGACTTATTTCTGCCAAGTCCAAATTGTAGAGTTTCAAACACTTTTTTTTATTTATGGTGCACATAAAAAAGTGAACATATTTCGCTCAGATCTACTCTTTAGTTTTAAGTGACTCGTATTTCCATCAAAAGCATGCGGACGTTTGGTTTACCGCTTGAGATGCACCTTGCTTTAGAAGGCGTTTGATTCAGTTACGATATTTTGTAACGATTAGGTACTTTTTTACTTTTCCAGACTTTGAAAATTAATTACTCTGTGATTTCTCCAACCTTCGTCTCGTCTTAAAAGAGGAAGCAAAGATTGTTTATTCAAAGTTAAGCACAAAGCTGAACGATGGGCTATCTGTGCTCTGTCCAGAAAGAGTATCGAAAGCCAATTTATAGCGGTTGATTGATCGAATGATTGAATGAAACTAAACACAAAGCTAAACGATGGGCTATCTTTGCTATACCCACAACGGGTATCGAAATCAAATTTCTAGCTGTTGATTTATTGATTGATTAAATGGAAGTTAGCCCAAAGCTACACAATGGGCTATCTTTGCTCTGCCCACAACGGATATCGAAACGCGTTTTCTAGCAGTGCGAGTCCGCAAACTTTCGGCTGTGCCACTGGAGGAAGACAGAAGAACAAATACGCCAAAGTTCCTCTGTGTGTTTGTATGTGCGTGCACATAATATGTATATATATATACATACATATATATATATATACTGTTCTAAAACTTTATACAAACTGAAATTTCTGTATCTGCGCGGCCCAATAAAGGGTGGTGTGCTGCAGTTTGAACCTTGAAACAATTGATTGTGCTCTGCTTTTAAATTTAGTTGCGTAATAAAAGTAACAGTCAATCTCCTTGTTACGTTTAAAAAGATTGGCAATCCCTTGTTACCCTCTCTCTTTGTCTCCAGTTTAAGAAAGGTTAAACCACGTGCCTGCATGAGTAAAAATTAGGTGGACAATTCTATGTTCTATATTCGATTAAACCATTATTAATAAAACAAGAATAAAGTTTTTTGTTGAGCAAAACATTCTGAAATAATTACAGTTTGTGATAATAAATACTCGTCTATGAATGTAATAGGGCCCGGCATGGCCAGGTGGTTAAGGCACTCGAGGGTCGCAAATTCGAATCCCCGTCACATCGAATATGTTCGCCCGTTCAGCCATAAGGGCGTTATAATGTTACGGTTAATCTCTTTATTCGTTGGTGAAATAATAGCCTAAGTGTTGGCGGTTGGTGGTGATGACAAGCTCCCTCTACTCATACACTGCTAAATTAGAGATGGCTAGCCTTCGAGTAGCTTTGCGCAAAATTCAAATCAATCCAAGCTATAAAATACATATTGTTATGAAATTCGTTTGTCGTCATACTGTCTATGTTTTCAGACGTATCGCTGCGCCATCTGAGAACAGCAGCAGTGCATCTATATAAATATAATAGTACTGTCGTTTGTATGTCCACGTACCTACATCACAAGGTGCGGATGGATTTTCACCAAATATTAACTTGAAGGTTTATTATGTTCGTACGGGCATGCATCCAAATTTCCACTTTGGACTATTGCATTTTACGGTTTTTAAGTGAAATCTTGTGTTTTTTCATTTTTTACTACCTTTTTACTTCCAGCTGATATACATTCACCAAATTTAGTGAAAGGATTCATTGAATCTGTGGAGGAAAATAAGCAAGATTGCGTTTTCAAATCCTGTGTTTAACCGTTTTTATTGGCGTTTTTCACAATTACTTTTAGAGGAAGTAACTTTTTTATCTCCTAATATTTACTTAACTTCTGAGCAAAGGAAAGGTACTTCTACCAATATAACGTTCTTAATATAGTCTCTTAAGTTTAATGTACTATTGTTACAGAAACTTGTAATTCTTCAAAATTCCTAGGCGCGTAAACTAAGAATATTGTGTTTAAAATACTAATGTTTTATTAAATTAGTTGTGAAGGGGACAAATTTAAAGTGTGGACAAGGTTTGGTTTGTTTTGAATTTTACGCAAAGCTACTCGAGGGCTATCTGCGCTAGCCGTCCCTAATTTAGCAGTATAAGATTAGAGGGAAGGCAGCTATTCATCACCACCCACCGCCAACTCTTGGGATACTCTTTTACTAACTAATAGTGGCATTGACCGTAACATTATAATGCTCCCACGGCTGAAAAGGCGAGCATGCTTGATGTGACAGGGATTCGAACCCGCGACCCTCGGATTACGAGTCTTGTGCCTTAACCACCTGGCCATGCCGGGCCCACAGCGTGTAATGTCTTGAAAATAAATACACGTAGTGAAATTTGGTAGAAAATGTAGGTTTAATCGCGAACTTTATCTTCCAAAGTTGAGCTAAAATGCCTGAAAAACCTTACTTCCTCTGTTTGCTTTTTAATTTCGCGCAAAGCTAAGGCTACACGAAAGCTATCTGTGTTAACCGTTCATAATTTAGCAGTGTAAGATTAGAGGGAAGGCAGCTAGTCATCACTACCACCGCCAACTCTTAGGCGACTCTTTTACCAACGAAAGGTGGGATTGACTGTCACATTATAACACCACCACGGCTGAAATGGCGAGCATGTTTGATGGGAATGGGCTTCAAACCCGCGATCCTCAGTTTACGAGTCTGCGCCATATCCACCTGGCCATGCCGGGTCGTTAACCTCTGTCTTTAAACTTGTCTGAGTGGACAGGACGTGTTGTATAGAACTTTTGTTAGATTTATTAACATTTCTTGCTGAACGTATGTTGCATAATAACACGTATTTTCTTTCAGGATGTGAAATAAACATGTAAGAAGAAAAATGCGTATTATTTTTCACATTCTAATTCATTCGTAAGTGTGACCCTTCCTTTATCATAAAGTAAAAGAAAAATTAGTGTTCTCTATAAACACACATTTAGATATTGGTTTACACAGGGTAACGAATAAATTACCCTGGTTTTTCAAAGCATGTTAAAGAAAAAAACATTTATAAATGAAACCAGCACGGAACTGCTTTTTGTAAAAGTTAATTCAGAACGTACGGCGGTTTGAAATCTCTTTTACTCATTCAGTACGTCTGTATTCATATAGGAATTTCAAGAATACACAACTAATTTATTCGAGTAAATTATTCAAACGGATAATTTTATGACCCGGAAAGAGCGTTCTCTTTATCAGTCTGACTTAGCAAGAATTCATCAGAAGTAAGAAAATTACCCGGGAAAAGAAGTGGAATAAGCAAAATGTATTCCATGACCCTAAGAGGGCCATAAGAGGAACTTCTGGACCGCGGATGTAAGACACACATTCCTCGTTTCGCTCAATCAAATAAATCTTGTCCACCCCGGCCCGGCATGGCCAGGTGGTTAAGGCACTCGACTCGTATTTCGAGGGTCACAGGTTCGAATCTCCATTATGCTCGACCTTTCAACCGTGGGGACGTTATATTGTGATGGTCACTCAAACTATTCGTTAGTAAAAGAGTAGCCCATGAGTTGGCGGTGGGTGGTGATGACTATCTGCCTTCCCTTTAGTCTTACTCTGCAGTATTAGGGACGGCTAGCGCAGATAGCCCTCGTGTAGCTTTGCGCAAAATTCTAAAACAAACAAATACATGCCGTGACTATTCAAAAATCCAGTAATTTGCCTATTGTTTTATTATAGTAACGTTACTACAGACGAAGGATAAACAATATTCGTCTAACAATATTTCATTCCTCTATCACTTCACAATGCGTAAACAATTTGATTTCCCATTGAAGTGAATTATTGTTTGCACCTATAAGCACGTCGGTACACAATCGGCTATATGTGCTGTGCCCACTACGGATAACGAAACACAGTTTTTTATGTGTGTGTGTTTTCTTATAGTAAAGCCACATTAAGCTATCCACTGAGCCTACCTAGGAGAATCGAACCCCTGCACAGTTTTTATAACAATAGTGTATTTACTTATACAAAAAAAACAACAAAAAACATATCGGGCTATCTACTGTGTCTACCGAGGGAAATCTAACCCCTGATTTTAGGTCATAAATCCAAAGATTTACCGCTGTCCCAGCAGAGAACACTGGTAAGTCCACAGACTTACCACTGTGCCACTGGAGGTAATGAGGGGATAGGGTGACAAAGTGAATTACAATATAATAAAACATGCGGTACTTTACAAGACAATTCCATGAAGCCTACGTCCTTACCTAAAATATTTCATTTATCTCTAATTTTCTAGCGACTTGACTAAACAGATATAGAATATCTTATATTTTCAAGGCACTAATTCCAGGCGGCGGGCCCCCCAGTGGCTTAGCGGTATGTCTGCGGACTTACAACGCTAAAAACCATGTTTCGATACCCGTGATGGGCAGAGCACAGATAGCCCATTGTGTAGCATTGTGCTTAATTCAAAAACAACAACAACAACCAGGCAACGAACGATGAACTGATGGACTAAAATTATCGGGTGACTTTAGTAACTCGAATCTTCCTGTCTGGGTGATTCTATTACGTTAGTAAGAAATTGTAGGTTAGACTTGGCATTCCTAATGAGGCGACAGTGCTGCAGTCACCCAGTTCCGGACTCACAACCTATTTTTAGAGAGAGAAAGACTTTTATCATTATGGAGCCGTAAATACAAAAATGACAGACTTCACGTAATATGAGAGATTTTGGTCTTATAATTTTTTTTGTTCTACAGTTATTACTACTTTCCTCGTAGATGCACCCTCCATATTAAGCTAAACTTCTGTTGTGTGTAGCAGCCTGGCATGGCCGTATTGTTACGTTGTTCGACTCGCATTATTAGATTATTAAATTAAAGACGCTGATAGGTATGGTGTAGCTTTGCGCGATTTTCAGCAACGACTGTTGTGTGCACGTGTGTTTTAGTTCTGTATGTACGTAAATATATATATATTTCTGTATTTTGAAATACGTGAATGTATTGTACGTGTGAATGTACATAAATAAAACTTATCGTATTTTCTAAGACGGTTGTCGGTCTATTTTTATTTACCTTATTTATTTATTGAAGTTTGCTAGAAGAATAGAAGAATACTAGAAGAATATTTCCACTACTCGTTCCTAATTTAAAAGCGTTAGTTAACAATATCCACTGCTAACTATTGGACTACTCTTACCAACTACAAATGTGGTTTACTGTCGCGTTGTAACGCCCCCTATGGCCCGGCATGGACAGGTGGTTAAGGCACTCGAATTGTAATCTTAGGGTCGCGGGTTTGAATCCTCGCTACACCAAACATATGCTTTTCAACCTTTCAACGGTGGGGGCGTTATAATATGCGGGCAATCCCACTATTCGTTGATAAAAGAGTAGCCTAAGAGTTGGCGGTTGGTGATGATTACTAGATTACCTTCCTTCTAGTCTTAACTTAGAAACAGCTAACGCAGATAGCCCTCAGTAGCTTTGCGCGAAATTCAAAAATATATTAATAAATATAACGCCCCCACGGCTTAAAGGATGAGCATGTTCGATGACGCAGTTAGAACCTGCGACCAATAAATAGATTTTGAGCTGAGCACGTAATCACCAGGCCATGCCAGTCCTTTTTTAGCTACCCTGTTTAATTTACATGTAAAAGCCTATATAGAGGAAATATATCATGGTTGTTAATCTAATTGATCTATATGTATGTGTTGCTTATAAGAACTTCTTTATCAATGCGTAGTGTTAATGATTGTGATATGTTCATTTTTTTATCATCAGTTTACGCTTTCGTTGTATAATGGATTATTATTATTAGATGTTTATCACAAACATTTGTGCCTGTTGTTTGCACTTATTTCTCAGGCGTGGAAGTTTAATCATTCACTTTAAAATAAGCACAGCATATAACTTCGAATGTAATATTTATTTGGCACATTTCGTATCTATGTAGGCCTAAAGGATTTTTTTCACTGTACGCATTATGTGTCCTGCGCAAAAAAAAACACAAAAAACAACTGGTGGTTTACCCAGAAAACACGGCTTGAAACAACAAAGATGTGAAAAATTTTGTCGTTTCGCTTATGTCCTCCATCACTTCAGAGATGGCTGTCATGTAATCAAAAATATTCGCATTCTGAAACCTTCAGCCAGAATGCTGAGGGTTGATTCTTTTATCTCTAAATCCAACGTTCCATGTTCAGTGCCCCCTGCTACTACGGCGGCGTGTCTCCGGATTTACAACGCTAAAATCAGGGGTTGGATTCCACCTCGGCGGGCTCAGCAGATAGCCCGATGTGGCTTTGCTATAAGAAAACACACAACAACCATGTTCAGTGCTACCTTTATAATTTATTCCTTTGTCCGTCGACCTTGGACAGTCTGGTCTGATGTTCACATTGCCCAACGTTGCAACTAGTCTGTAAAAATAATGGCAAAGTCAATCATAGCTGGATAGATTTTCTCATGGCTTACAAGACCACGTTTAATTTTGAGCACATCAAAAGAACGTCGAAGGTCCATAAAAGGTCCATTAGGGGGGGAGTTGAAAGTTATGTAATATAATGGAATCGATGTAGTTCCAGTTTGTTTGTTTTTCGAAAACCTTTTTCATGAAAAAATCGTTGATTTCGTGAAGTAGCTATATTTTTATATAAAAAAAAATGTAGGGCGAGAGGGTCTTTTGTCAACCTCAAATCCTCCTTTATTAACATATCGCTAGCAGATGCTCACAGTTTCACCTGTTTATGGTCGGGGGTTCCTCCTCCTATATGATCATATAGTTTTTAGTTTGCTAACTAGAGTGTTGGAAAACTTGTAGAAGCCCAGTGTATTTTGATGGTATGTGTGCCAGGCTGCGTACCAGAAAGTCTCGATATTCCTCTGAAGCATATTCAGTTGCGATGATGCTATAACCTTCAAACAAATACTGCTATTCTATTAAGAATAGCAATCTGGACGTTTAGCCCTTTTATCGGTTCCAGCACTTTAACGATTAGACCAGAACTGTTCTTTGTTTTTCTTTGTTTTTTTGCGAAATCTCGTTTAATTATTTGCGAATAACGATAGGTAAGGGTTTTTTAAAAGGGCTTTAAACTGACATTTATGTGAAAAAAAACGTTATTAGATTTGTATGTTGAATTTTAAACAAAGCGACTAGCTGTGCTTGCCCACTTTATGGATGAGTTTGTTTGTTTGTTAATTTGTTTTTGAATTTTACTCAAAGCTACTCGAGGGCTATCTGTGCTAGCCGTCCCTAATTTAGGAGTGTAAGACTAGAGGGAAGGCAGCTAGTCATCACCACCCACCGCCAACTCTTGGGCTACTCTTTTACCAACGAATAGTGGGATTGACCGTCACATTATAACGCCCCCACGGCTGAAAGAGCGAGCATGTTTGGCGTGAAGGGGATGCGAACACGTGACCCTCAGATTACGAGTCGCACGCCTTAACACGCTTGGCTATGCCGGGCCCCTTTAGGGATGAGATAGTCAAAAACATGCATCGCCAACTCTTGAGCTATTACTTACCATGAAAGAGTGGGATTTACCATGACGATATTAACTCCCCATAATTGAAACGACGATTCGAACCCGCGATCCACAGACTGGGAGTCGAGCTCCCTCACTTTTTGTTGTCTTTCAAAATTTGTAATGCATACTAGAGTGATTTACTCATTTTGAAAAAGTTAATAAAAACGATCCCTACACTCCAGATTAATATATTTTTAATCAAAGTTTAACCTTTGCGGCTTCTTCAGGTTTAAAAACTTTTATCAAAATGAGTGCCATAACTCAATGTCATACTGGGCTCAGGTCCTACAGCTCTAGTTTTAATAATGCTGAATACAATGTGGGTTGTACAGTAGTCCCTGATTTACGGGCCCCGCACGGACAGGTGGTTAGGGCGTACCTTTCATAATATCAGGGTCGCGGATTCAAATCCCCTGTCACACCAAACATGCTTGCCTTTTCAGCCGAGGGGTGTTATAATGTTACCGACAATCCCACTATTCGTTGGTAAGACAGTAGCCCAAGAGTTGGCAGTGGATGGTTATGGATAATTGCCTTCCTCTAGTCTAACACTGCTAAATTAGCAGGTGGTCCTCATGTAGGTCCGCAAAATTCAAAAACCAAAAAAACCCTGTTTGACGAGGTATACATAGCTGTTAGTTACTATCCCATACTGTGGGTGGGAATACAATATATATATATATCGTTTGTTTGTGTGTTTTTTTCAGTTATTTTTCACTCCAAGTGAATGGCGCTGTCAAATATTGTGTCAAAGATGAAGGAGTACTGGTGCAGGAGACTTTTGCTGACATTGTACGGACTTATTTTCCTTGGAACGCAGTTCTCATGGTAGGTTTTGGTTTCGTTTTTTGTCTATTAAAAATTGTGTTTCTTAATCAAAGTCGCAAATATACAGGTAACAAAATTAACCAGTTATGATCTACGAATGATATTAACAAATTAAGATGCGTAATAACTTGATTTTACAAATGTCACACGTTGATAAATAAATATAACTGCCAGACTTCGTGTATAACTAGCTGAAGTACTCGTCTTCTGGACTAAAATTATGTAAGTTCATGATTAACAAAAGGTTATCTTAAGAAATCAAAAGTTGTAAAAAAAAAACGCCCATAAAAACTGCTAAACACAAAACATTTGAGGCTTCGGGTGCGCATGAACCCAACAAACATTCATGCCAAATATAGTAAGGATCCATCAAAAACATAGTACTATTATATTTATATAGACAAGAAATAGTATTATTATATTTATATAGAAAATAATTTATGAGCAGATCAAGCTAAGTACTTAGAAAGAAGTTAAAAATTAACCACGAGTATCATTAATTAAACACACTTTTCTTATGGTTATACTTATGAAGATTAGGAGGTGTTGTTTCCAGTCAAGTATCCTCGTTACCAGCGCTATTTGTGGCCATAACCTAATAATAACTCACAAGCATCGACCAGCTAAGGAGATTCTAAATACACATATTAAGCTAGCAATGCAAAACGGTCTTCATAATAAAAGTATGATAATAGATAATAAATAAGTAATAGTATTCGATATTCTAAATAGACTAATTAAAACTGTTAATGAAAGTACAGTAAATAAAATACATTATATACTTTACCTGGGGAGCACCTAAACACCAGCCGTCGCTTTAACAGCTGGAGCAAGTGTTTTAACCAAAGAAAATTCATTAAGCCACCCTCAACGTGCAACGTTAGAAGAAAGCGACATCTGTGGCAATACTTGAGACACGTGCTAATATTTAAACTGTGTGGCAGTAGCTCTTCATTTAGTACAACAAAAACCTAATGTTTATAAAAAATATATAAAATAGCAGCTGAGTTCTCCACGAAAATGTAAAAAAAATATTGCACCTAACATTCGATGTACCTAAATACCCTACAGTGTTTACTTTCACTATTTCTTGTTAAAAACACTAGGAGCTGATTATAAGAAGTAGTGAATAACGTTAAGTTTTCCATACAATCCTAAACGAAAACACCTTAAGCCTTATAAAGTAAAAACATGTACTAAAAATGGCAACACTTAACAACTAACGTATATAACTAATGATATAGCATCATTCTATATACGGAACTGCTCGGCAGAAAACCAAGTGCTGTTACTACAAACCATGTACTAAAGAATTAAAAGTGAATACGTGAAAGTTCTTTGAAAGGTCGTGACACTCTGTGAAGTGTTTAAACCTATAATCTGTAGCAAGAATATTGTTGAATTTCCCATAAAATTGAATACATTTTGTGTTTAAATTTTTGCAATTAAAAATAAGAGTGAATTAAAGGACTCCATACGTCATTGCACATGCTTGCGCAATCTGTGGGAGCATTATAATGTGTCGGTTAATATCACTACTTATTGGTAAAGAGTAGTCCAGTAGTTTTTATTGGGTGTTTTGATAAGCAGCCTTCACTCTAGTCTTAGGCTGATAAATTAGTGACGACCAGCGCACGTAGCTCTCGTGTATCTTTGCGCGAAATTCAAAACAAATTAAACCATCTAGTTTATCGCTACTAAATTAGGAAAACCTAGCACAGGTAGCCGTCGTGTAGTTTTGTGCGAAATTCAAAGAAAACCAAACCACGTTTGACTGAGAGTAGTAAACACTGTATATATTTTAAGATGCTAGTCTTTTTAGGAATAGAAAGCTTATAATTTCAAATTTTATAATGTCTGTTTTTTTGAGAGTTTTGAAATTGAACGTTCAAATGATGGCGCTGATATCTGTCCAGAGTTTGTTTTGTTTTAAGTGGAAGATTTGTTTTTCGTTTATGAATTTCGCGCAAAGCATTAGATGTCCCTAATTTAGCAGTGTAAGGCTAGGGGAAGCAACTAGTCGTCATTACCCACCGACTCTTGGGCTACTCTTTTACCAACGAACAGTGGGATTGGCCGTCATTTACTTTATAACGCCCCACGGCTGAAAGGGTGAGCATGTTTGGTGTGACGAGAATTCGAACCCACAGCCCGCAGATTAAGAGTCGAGCGTCGTAACCATCTGGCCATACCAGGCCTTTAGTGGAATAGCTTTTATTCTAGAAATAGCTCCAGTAAAAATTTATATAGATGTGTCTAAAAGTATTGATAATTTGATACGTATCGATATGTTTCTGCAAACGTTGCTAGTGTACAAGGCTTTATCATAGTCTTTCTTAGTAAGGTTCGTAATACGAAACTTTTCACCCGACTAAACACAAACGTGGATTGGTTTGGTTTGGCTTGAATTTAGCGCTAAGCTACACGAGGGCTATCTGCGCTAGCCGTCCCTAATTTAGCAGTGTAAGACTAGAGAAAAATGCAGCTAGTCAGCGCCGCCCACCGCCAATTCTCGGGCTACTCTTTTACCAAAGAATAGTGGAATTGACCGTCACATTATAACGCCTCCACGGCTGAAAGGGCGAGCATGTTTGGTGTGACGAGGATTCGAACCCGTGATCCTCGGATTACGAATCGAGTACCTTAACCACCTGGCCATGCCGGTCCTACACAAACGTGGAACCCATGAATTAAAGCTATCGATCACTATCCATAGAAAGATAAATGCTAGCCAATTTGCACAGTATGTTTGGTTTTATTTGAAAAAGTCAATTTGTGGTAGCAGCTTTTGTCCACGACGGGGATTGGAACCCCGCATTCAGCGTTGGAAGTCCATAGACTTAACGCTGTCTCATCGGGGAATGGGGGAACAAATTGTTTTGTTAAATAAAATACACACGCTGAAAGAATTCATTTAATGTGAAACAGACGTTATTTTTGTAATTGACATTGTCAGAAAAAAAAAAACATGTTAACTGACATAGAACATTACTTTACCCGAATTATTAAATGGTCTTGAATTTTTATTGTTATTTCATCAGTAACTTACATCGGTAGATGCAGGGTTTCGATAGCCGTAGTGGGCAAAGCACAGAAAGCCCATTGTGTAGCTTTGAGCTAAATTACAAACAAATTAATACTCTCTACACAAGCACTGATGACAATCAAACTGTTCGCCCTTTGATCATATTGCAGTGTTTTTCTAAATGAACTCTAATGTATTTCGAACCATTTCTTTAATAGAATTGACAAATCGTTCGACGTTGCATGTTTAGCACCAGTAACAACCTGCTATTGTACGATGTTTTCTGTCAGTTGGTAATGCAAGCTAATTTTTGTATAACATTATTTTATTACAAATTACAGGAAGGAAGGCTTACTGTAAAAACTGTAACGTGTAATGACAGAATAATTAGTAAGTAAGCTTGAAACGAAAGTAGGTTTAACATTTATGGGGTTTTGAGTCCGTTTTGCTTGGCTTTATAGTAGCCTAAGTTAACTAACTGTATTTCTTTGGTTTGCTGACCTAAGCTGTGCTGTTGAACATTTAATAGGCGGTATTGCAGTCCACAGCATAAAATGCGTCCAATCACAGAGCGCATTAAGCTACTACGTCACAGATCCTTTTTAGAATTTCACCTCTAGCGAAGAAAAAATCTGTATTTATATATATGTTACTTCTTATCATTTCAAAACATTAATAAACTTCGTTAGTTAAAGGTTTTTAATATGCTCAAGTTAAACTTTGAGTTTTAAATGTTTTGTATTATATATACATAAATTATATTGTGCAATTTTGTTTCCTTTGCCACATTAATGACGTATCTACTACATAAATAACTTAAATGCTTGATTGTCTCTTTGGTACCCACAACATACCCACTGTTGTTAGTAGCGAATTTCTTTAACAGCGTTATATGCTGCTTGATAAAAATTCGAACTTTATTTACACATTATATAAATATAATTACTTTATATTGACTCCATTTAGGTAAGTCTTCACTGACTGATGTATAAAATACTTTTTGGGCCCGTTACCAATTAAATTACGAAATTTTCGGGCTTTTTCTTCACTCGGTAGCAGACATGAATTTTTAGTAGTCACTATGTAAAGGTCACGGGTGAGATCGTAGTTGGGTGTAGGAGATAGGTGTGAGGTGACGAAGTACGCGAGCATTGATTGGATGGAATGTTGTGTATCTGTTCACTAGTCGTGTTACTACCTAAAACTGTATTATAGCTGGTGTATCTGTTCACTTGTCGTGTTATTACCTAACACTGTATTATAGTTGATGCATCTGTTCACTAGTCGTGTTATTACCTAACACTGTATTACAGTTGATGTATCTGTTCACTAGTCGTGTTACTACCTAAAACTGTATTATAGCTGGTGTATCTGTTCACTAGTCGTGTTATTACCTAACACTGTATTATAGTTGATGTATCTGTTCACTAGTCGTGTTACAACCTAAAACTGTATTATAGCTGGTGTATCTGTTCACTAGTCGTGTTATTACCTAACACTGTATTATAGTCGATGCATCTGTTCACTAGTCGTGTTATTACGTAACAATGTATTATAGTTGTATGTATTGTTGCTAACAGCCTTCTTGCAAGAATATTCGATATCTAACTCTCCATGTATTAGGTTGTAGGTATTGTTTAGCATACCAGTTCTGTAGCTCTGTTAATGAATAAAACTACAGAGTCATCTTTTAGTTATGTTTGTTAGATGTCTTAACAAGTGTACAACTGTCATCAAACTTCACGATACTTGTATTTTAGTTCAGGAGATCAGTTTATTAAATAATAGTCAGTGTTATTTATGTTCAGTAGATCAGTTTATTAAATAATAGTCAGTGTTATTTATGTTTAGTAGATCAGTGTATTAAATAATAGTCAGTGTTATTTATGTTCAGTAGATCAGTGTATTAAATAATTGTCAGTGTTATTTATGTTCAGTAGATCAGTGTATTAAATAATAGTCAGTGTTATTTATGTTCAGGAGATCAGTGTATTAAATAATAGTCAGTGTTATTTATGTTCAGTAGATCAGTTTATTAAATAATAGTCAGTGTTATTTATGTTCAGGAGATCAGTGTATTAAATAATAGTCAGTGTTATTTATGTTCAGTAGATCAGTTTATTAAATAATAGTCAGTGTTATTTATGTTCAGGAGATCAGTTTATTAAATAATAGTCAGTGTTATTTATGTTCAGGAGATCAGTGTATTAAATAATAGTCAGTGTTATTTATGTTCAGTAGATCAGTTTATTAAATAATAGTCAGTGTTATTTATGTTCAGTAGATCAGTCTATTAAATAATAGTCAGTGTTATTTATGTTCAGTAGATCAGTTTATTAAATAATAGTCAGTGTTATTTATGTTCAGTAGATCAGTTTATTAAATAATAGTCAGTGTTATTTATGTTCAGTAGATCAGTGTATTAAATAATAGTCAGTGTTATTTATGTTCAGTAGATCAGTGTATTAAATAATAGTCAGTGTTATTTATGTTCAGTAGATCAGTGTGTTAAATAATAGTCAGTGTTATTTATGTTCAGTAGATCAGTGTATTAAATAATAGTCAGTGTTATTTATGTTCAGTAGATCAGTGTATTAAATAATAGTCAGTGCTATTTATGTTCAGTAGATCAGTGTATTAAATAATAGTCAGTGCTATTTATGTTCAGTAGATCAGTTTATTAAATAATAGTCAGTGTTATTTATGTTCAGTAGATCAGTTTATTAAATAATAGTCAGTGTTATTTATGTTCAGTAGATCAGTTTATTAAATAATAAGTTGAGTACAAATCTCTGAAACATTTTCTTTGATAAACTTGTAATGAACTGTTTTTGAATTCAGTTATTTCTTAGTTTGGTCACGTAATATATGTGTAAGTATTGAGAGAAATATGTATGATTTTTCTTTTAAATTGGCAGTCATGAGAAAAACTCGGATCTGCTTACAAAGCACGTGCCTTCTGTAAATACGTGGAATGTTTTGACCTGGAGAAGCACCACAGATGTTGTGTGTATGTGTGCGCTGAATTTGAGTCTCAGATCCATACGGATCATGGATTTTGAATGACATTGTTTACTTATTATATTTAAACTATTACAAATGTCATGGTTTTGTTACTATTAATTATGTTCGAAACACGAACTGAATCTTTTATCTTTGTCGCATGCATAGTTAAGAACTATTAAGCGACCTAAACATATGGTCTTTTTAGGCTAAGTTGGAATGTTCGCAGAAACGTGTGCTTTTCCACTCGAAACTATTATTCATTTGGTTAGTATTGAAATTACCACTTTGGTAACTTTTTGACATAAAGCTATCAGAAGCTATAAACTTAAAACGCTAAAATGTAAGGCTCGATTCCTGCAGTAGAGACAGTTCATTGTGGTTAAAACAAAGTATATAATTGTTTTTGTGAAACCCTGTCACATTCCTTTTATTGTTGTATTTTATCTCCTCTATTGTAGCTGAAGTCCGTGTACTATATTTGTTAATTTGATACGTGCTTGCTTGTGTAGAAGCAAACAATTACACCATGTAACACAAATTTTGTTCCTGGATAGTATGTGTTATTACACCATGTAACACACATTTTGTTCCTGGATAGTATGTGTTATTACACCATGTAACACACATTTTGTTCCTGGATAGTATGTGTTATTACACCATGTAACACACATTTTGTTCCTGGATAGTATGTGTTATTACACCATGTAACACAAATTTTGTTCCTGGATAGTATGTGTTATTTCTTAATTACTTATATTTTAAAAGTACAGAAAATGGCCATTATTTCCTTCGAACTTTACTTTTGTGACCGGATAATGAAATTTAGAAATTAACCTGTGTTCTATGTAAAAACGAGCAAATTTGCACATTTTCATTTAAAACAATAAAACAACATATGAATCAAGATTTACATGTGCTTATACTAAAGTTATACAAAAATGTTTAGAAGTGAGTAGTTTTTCGAGATTTGCTACTGTAATGTAAATCACTTTCACGTATCAGCCCCCAAATATAGTCTCTCATCATGTTTTCGTTATACGCTTCCATGTCACAAAAGCAAAGTTTGAAGAGAAAAATAGGTCTTTTCCGTTTACTTTAGGCATAAGACATTGGGAAATAACACTTTCTGCCCAGGAACAAGAGAAAATAAAAATTTTATTACGTAGTGAAATCAAGAGAGGCATCCAGGTATCTCGAAAATAGCATGACAAGTGATGGTTACCTCTTATCAATATTATAACCAAACTATAAAGCTCTCTATTAAGCAGCTATCCCAATGTTCTACATGTCTTTGTATTTTAAGACTCTCAGTTGGTTTTTAGGCATATTATAAAGCAGATGGTCAGGTTGAATCTCATAAACTAAGATAATTTAAAGCTGCATAATATAGTATTCTGCGATCATTTAAGCCTAAAATATCTCTTAGACTTGGAGCTAGCTAAGGTAATATAATAATAAGTTAAGCCTAATATCTCTCAATAGACTTATGGTTACTTCACGTGGTATTACAAACAGTAACCTAATAAATCTAATTAGGTTTACAGTTACTCAATTACTTTCAGTTAAGCCTAAAACCTTTCATAAAACTTATAATTATCTCACGTACTGGAGCTGAATCAAGGGTTTGGTGAGTCCTTAGATCAAGGTAATATTTGAGAATTAGGGTGATATTAACCCATTCTTTCCTCTATATTTCTTATTTGTGGGGTTGGCGGAACATCTGTATCGCCGGGGCTCTAGGTGATCCATACATTAGTCCGGTATTGGTAGGTTTTTGATTGCCTGACAAATAGTAAAACTAAACAAATTCTGTTTAGTTTTAGTAATCTCATACAGTATTACAGTCAGTTAAACCCAAAACTCTCAGCATTCTGACAGTTATTTAACTATCAAAATAAATAGTTGTAATTAAAAAACTCTGATTAGATTTATCGTTACTTGATATAGTTTTACTGTCAGTTAAACCTAAATTTCAGTACGCTTACAGCTAACCAAAAGTAGCATTACCATCAGTTGAAACTAGAATTCAAAGGTTTAAAACTATCTAACGTAACACTACAATCAGTTGAAACTAAAATCCTAGTAGGTTTCGATTACTTAATGCGAAAAACTCTAAATAGTTTTACAGTTGCCTAAGTAAAGTTGTAAATATTCTGGTTATGTGACGTAGTTTGGTCACTCGTCTGATCCATTGGTGCGTTATAAGCGTAACGGTCGAATCCCACTATAGTTACTTAATTAGTGTTGTTAACTAGTTGCTGTTTTTTTTTTTAATATATCAGTTCTAAACAGTCCCCCAGTGGGACAGCGGAAAGTCTTCAGATTTACAAAGCTAAAATTAGGGATTCGATTTCCCTTCGTGGACACAGAAGAGAGCCAGATGTGGCTCTGCTACGAAAAAAACAAAAACAACAACACATCTCTAAATTAAGAACAGCTAACGAAAATAGTCGAAACCTATTGTGATACCACGTGAATACCTGAAACAAACAAGTAATAAGCGTAGTATAAAATAATAAAACCAGAACTAGCTGTAACTTTATCTTAACAGTTTTTATTTTTGCTTTTTGTAACTTTAATAATTATCTTACTCGTAACATGATCATTCCGCAGTTACTTCTTATTAAATTAGGGGAAACTTGTACGGTTCTATTCTATTTTATTAATTGGTAATAACTGCTGTGTTGTTACCAACGTCATCAGGAGACATTTCTTGTTATGTTTGCCAGTAAAATAAAGTTTATTTCTCGACTTTTATTTCTTAATATATATCTCACTTAACGCTATTAAAATTGTTATCAGAAGGAAGTTTTATTCCAAAACAGTAATAATATTAGAAACTATCATATTTCCTTGAAATGCATAAGAGAAACTAATGACAAATTAAGTCCTTCCGGCAAGTAATTATCCCTGGAACTGGAGAATCAGGCTTAATCGGAAAATAGCAAAGCAGAAACTTAAAACCCTTCAAGGTTTCCATTACGTGAGAAATAAGTAATATTGGGTTAATGAAGAGAAGTAGTCGTTTGAACTCTCTCGAGTTATCCTGGTTAAGTCCCGATAACTCTCGCCCCCCGGTGTTGTTTGCTACCAATTTGCTTCCTCCAATACGGACGACGTGCTCTTGAGAATCGTTGAAAGTAATCACGCCCCAAAGGTTGAAGGAGACTGAGTGATTTAAGAGTTTGATTTCTTTTGCTGATCTAGATTCTAGAGGGACAAAATATGTTACTACGATAATTATTGTCTGCTTGTTCCCCCTGTGTTTAGCTAATATGAGACATTTTAAAAAGGGCTTTCTCTATGATGCATTTCAAAACATTTTATAAGAACCGAACCAAAGGGTTAAATATGGAGGGTTAGGAGTTATCCAGTACGTTTGCGTGTTAAAGAACTAAATTTTCTAGAGTAGTTGCTACAGTAATGCATTGTATTGGTTACAATCTATTTACTTTGTTTTCCACATTTTAGGCGTAGCCCGGTCTGGTGGTGGTTAGGGAACTTGACTCGCAATCTGAGGGTTGCGGTTTCGAATCCCCGTCACATCAAACATACCCATTCTTCTAGCTTTAAGAGCATCATCAATCTCATATTCTTTGATAAAATAACAGCTCAAGAGTTGGCGATGGGTGGTGTTGACTAGCTATCACTGCTAAATTAGGGACCGCTAGCACAGAAAGCTATTGTTTAGATTTGTGCGAAATTAAAAAACAAACAATATTTTGCCCTAGCGCCACCTGCAAATTATAATTATTTGGTCCAAAAAAGAAATTAAATTCGTAGCTAAGTGTTCATTAAATGTAAAAGACGAAAGTTGTGTTGTAAGTTAACATAAACAGTTTCCCTTCACTAAACGTGTTCTCAAATCCAGATTTGTGCTAGTTGTAAAATAACTAACTGTTGTAGCGATATATACACAGATAAATACTGTGTTTTCTAACAATATGATGTTGGGTTTTATATAATGTTATACTTTCTAACAATACAAATGACGTTGCGGTATTTTCTTTTAGATACATTTTTATGTTATTATGTATATTGTAAGAAATGTAACACAAAGATTGTAGACGAATCAACACATTTATCACACGTGAAATGTGTGATAAACATTTGTTTGTTTCAACCTAAGCAGAAAGCCACACAATCAGGTTTTGGTTTGGATTGGTTAGGTTTGAACTTCGCGCAAAACTACACGAGGGCTATCCGCGCTAGCCGTTTCTAATTTAGCAGTGTAAGATTTAAACAATGGCAGCTAGTCATCACACCCCTCTAACTCTTGGGCTACTCTTTTACCAACGAATAGTGGGATTAACCGTCACTATATAACGCCCCCGTGGCTAAAAGGCGAGCACATTTGGTGTGATGGGGATTCGAACCCGAAACCGTCGGATTACGAGTTGAGTGCCTTATCCACCTGGTTATGCCAGGCCCACAATTAGGTATCTGTGCTTTGTCCACCACGGGTATCAAACCGCGATTTCTAAAGTTGTATATTCGCAGACGCACTGCTGTGACACTATGGATCACATTTGTTTCTACAATCTAATATAGTTTTCTTTTAGAATAAGTACTAAAGGGACCGTTGGTAATATCAAAAATGTTATTTATAAAACTTAAACTATGCGATCTCGTATAATCTAAACTTTTGAATGTTGGTTTTAGAAACAAAACACTTTCAAATTATAATTCTTAAACCTGATTGACATGAGCTAGAATCTCCGTTAACGATTCCACACCTGAACTATAAATTTTTATAATTATCGTAAAAAAAAAAGTACCAGTCATGTACGTAATGAAAAGGGCCTTAATTAATATTTTTGTGCGGAATTCTTAGGGAAAAAAAGGCAATCCATATTTACTTAACGTAGCAGGAATGTAAGGCAAAAAAAACTAATATTCAAACAATTGCGTTGTTTCGAAAGACAATTAACAGAATTCAAACAATTTTAAAAATATAAAAGAAAAAAAAACATATTTTTAAATATATATGTTACATTGGTGGGATTTGATAAAGTGTAAAATTGAGGTAATTAATACTATATCCAGAAAGTTTTAATTAATTTCGTTCGCGAGTTAAGAAATATATATATATGCTGATATTCTAACACTTTCTACAGGTTGGTCTTATCTTTAGCCATGGAAAAGACGGGGTCTCCTGTCGAAAGTACTGGGGGGCTATATCTTTTTTTAAGTACGTTCCTATTCGACGAGTTTCTAAAAAATTACAATCTGTGACATACACATTGGTTTTTAGTTTGTTTGTTTTGAATTTCGCGCAAAGCTACTCGAGGGCTATCTGCGCTAGCCGTCCTTAATTTAGCTAGAGGTAAGACTAGAGGGAAGGCAGCTAGTCATCACCACCCACCGCCAACTCTTGGGCTACTCTTTTTACAAACGAATAGTGGGATTGATCGTCACATTATAACGCCTCTACGGCTGAAAGAGCGAGCATGTTTGGTGCGACCGGGATTCGAACTCACGACCCTCGGATTACGAGTCAAACGCCTTAAAACGCTTGGCCGTGCCGGCCCCCCTACACATTAGTAAACCTTACACATACGCTGGTAAATAAGCACAGACGTGACATGTTATTTCACTATCTCTCAAATATCCAAATATATCATGATTTACCTACAGTTATAGCCGTGTTTTAAATCCATACCATATCTTATTCCTTAGAATATACGAGGGCTGTTCAAAAAATACGCGGACTGTTTGAATTGCGCGGCTCCAGTTGGTTTTAGGGGAATCCGCTTGGTGTCGCTAGGTTCGCACAGATCAGCTGATTACGACGCCATTTCCCGATTGCAGATATCTTCATTTGTGTATTAGCTACGCGGTTTTAAGTGAAGTGCGATTTTTTCGTTTGGCGGATTTCAGAATGAATGACCTGAAGGAGCAACGACTTGCTGTGAAATTTTGTGTTAAACTTGGAAAATCTGCGACTGAAACTTTTGCTATACTTAACACGGCTTACGGTGATGTTGCTATGAAGCGTACGGCATGTTTTAAGTGGCATGAACGTTTTAAGGATGGTCGACAGTCCATTGAAGATGATGAGCGTCCTGGACGTCCTTCCACGTCAACTGACGACCCACACGTCGACAAAATCAACACCCTGGTGCGGGCAAATCGACGTATGACTGTCAGGGAGCTTGCTGAAGAGTGTGGGATATCAGTTGGATCTTGTTACGAGATTTTGACCGAAAATTGAAGATGCACCGCGTTGCTGCGAAACTTGTGCCTCAGAACTCGTGAGTTTTTGGCCAAACACTCGATCACTGTTCTTCCCCACCCCCCTACTCACCTGACCTTGCTCCTTGCAAATTTTTCTTGTTCCCCAAACTCAAAAGACCCTTGAAAGGAAGAAGATTTGAGACGATTCCCGAGATTAAGGCAAATGCGACGAAGGAGCTGGAGGACTTTACAAAAGAAGCGTACCAGGACTGTTTCAAGAAGTGGAAACACCGTTGGGATAAGTGTGTGCGTTGGGGAGGAGAGTACTTTGAAGGGGTCCCAGACCTGTAACTTCTGAATAAAGTACATTTTGTTTTATGACGTCCGTCCGCGTATTTTTTAACAGACCTCGTACATCTCTTAATACAATACGGAAGTGGTTTTGTTTAAAAATATTAATGCTCATTATATCTGTTAAAACAGAAAATAACAGCTACTGAGTTAAGAAACTTAAGGTATTTTTTTTCAAGATGCAGTTTGAATTACTGAATTTGACATACTGATACTCTTTGAAAATGAAACGTGTAACTCATTTCTAAAGCAAGTTTCAATGTACGTATAACTCATTTTTAAAGCAAGTTTCAATGTACGTATAACTCATTTTTAAAGCAAGTTTTAATGTACGCGTAACTCATTTTTAAAGCAAGTTTTAATGTACGTATAACTCATTTTTAAAGCAAGTTTTAATGTACGCGTAACTCAATTTTAAAGCAAGTTTTAATGTACGTGTAACTCATTTTTAAAGCAAATTTTAAAGGAAACTTTTAAAGTCCGTATAATTCATTTTAAAGGAAGTTTTAATATACGTATAACTCATTTTTAAAGGAAACTTTTAAAGTCCGTATAATTCATTTTAAAGGAAGTTTTAATATACCTGTAACTCATTTTTAAAGAATGTTTTTCTGTTTTCGATTTTTTTAACTTCTAAAATCACAGTTTGGAACAGTGAATACTCTGCTTTATTTTATATAAAAACAGAGACTTTTAAATCTTGGAATTTCGTTAATCTGAGCAAAACTCTTTTATAAACAACAGATTTTCTGTAGAAATAAGATGTGTTAATGTTCAGAATCCATGTTTTTAACTGTTTCACCAACCAACGACCGAATCAGTTTCTCGCTAATCGAGCCAACGTCATGAAATATTCAAATGATTTTGAAGGTTTTTAAACAAAATTTTAAGATCAACTCTTGATATTATTTGTTCAAGCCTTCGTTTTCTTTGTCTAGCTTTCTATTCTCGATCGATGTGAGCTGGAAATTTTTAAAGCAAGTTATTACTGAAAATCTAGCTTTGCTGAAATTAAACTGAAAAGGCACGAAACAAACCTTTTGCTTTACTATGGGAAATTGATCAACTGAGTCTGGTCCATACCCACGTGGCCGATCAATGTAAGACTTTTGAAATGCTATTGTGATGGGTAATGCCTCTCCTTGCGAATGACATTTCTCGTGATTTAATCGTTCATAGCTCTGCAAGACTATATTCTTCCACTGGTCCTGGTGTTTTCGATTCTGTTTATTTGTGTGTCAAAATTCTACTACATTATCAAAATTTAAAAGCACTATTAATAGTTGCATTATAGTTTTAACAGCAATGCCTTTTTTAAGAAAACATGGCAGAATACAAATGTATTAATTAGCGTTATTAGGCTTATGTAGTGAGGTCACATCTGAAAAGGTTTCCTGTAGGATTGTTGAGTACAAATCTGTGTTCATTATACTTGTAAATAATATTTACATATTTCTCACGTACATACAGTCAGACCTTCAAACTTTCAAACTAACATTGTAGCATCAGAGGCTGAAAGACCTTGACACCCACCTTACCAATAGGTTGCTCAGTGGTAAATCTCACAGCTCATAATGCTGTATGTAATTTGGGTTATGATACGTACTGTGGGCAGAGCACAGATATCCCATTGTGTAGTTTTGTGTTCTATAGGAAACAAACTAATTACCCGAAAGCTCTTACAATAAGGCACTTTAATCAGACAGGACAAGCTCTACAACAAACCAAACTGATTACTATATTTCTTAGCTCAACTTCCAGTATATCATAAAAAATAGCTTCTTCATAATTCGTGTACTTTGATAGTGTCATTTCCCACAGTAAATGTTCTAGTTTATTCACAGATATTTAGATCCTTGTTTGTAGCTAAGCACAAAGATACACAATGAAGTATCTCTGCTGTTTCCATTACGGGTATCGAAACCCGGAGTTTAGCAGGGGCGTGTAGTCACAACGATGTAAACTCAACGGAAAGTTCCCGTATATACGCCATTTTAACTTGAATATACGAAAAAGATCGTTTCATCTTCCTACACTCGAGTCGTAATCCGAGGGGTTGAGAGTTCGAATCCCCGTCACACCAAATATGCTCGTCCTTTCAGCCGTGGGGGCATTATAATGTTACGGTCAATCCCACTATTCGTTGGTAAAAGAGTAGCCCAAGAGTTGGCGGTGGGTGGTAATGATTAGCTGCCTTCCCTCTAGTCTTACACTACCAAATTAGGGACGGCTAGCGCAGATAGCCCTCGAGTAGCTTTGCGCGAAACTGAAACCAAACCAAACCAATCATCTTCCTTACTGTGCACATTTATTTAAACATATATATATATAGTATTTGAAATAATTATATCAACACTGCAGAAAAATACTAGAAAAGGTAAGCACTACAGAAATGCACATGCACAGCTCTTTATTTTGCAAAAATAGTGTCTCATGTTGGTAGTTTCCAATGTCATTATTAGTTGTCGATAAGAAACTGACACACCAGTCTGAAGTCTACAAAAGTACAACAGTCGTACTATGCCCAGTAGTAGTAGTGATCACTCATGTTCTCCAAGATACAACTTTCGCATAACAAAAATGTATAAAACAAAGGTCAAAGATACTCTGCGCGGAAGATTACGACAAAACTCCATGTTTCAGTCGCAGATGTGTGCAATACTTTCTAAAGTGCATACAAATCTACCATTCTAAATAGTAGAAGGGTATGTTAAGCCTCTCCTGGTATGTTCTTCAATAGGTAAACGACGGTCCAGTACAGATCTTGCCAACAACCGCGCTGTTAGTAGAAGTATGAACGTTACCTCGAGAACAGGGAAAAACCGCATTATTACATAAGTATCCGCAATGGCGTGTACATCTCGGAAACCGTTACTGAAAAGACGTAAACAAACCGAAGGTTTTATTGAACACGGAACACACACAGTTGAATAAGCAGAGCTAGAGACGTGTGCTGTTTGGAGATAAACCCTATTTTCTAATTGTTTGGTAACAAGTTCGAGTTTGTTCAATGGTGGAGAAAAGAATGACATCATAGAAAATGTAAAACATTTATAGCTAAACATATTTACGATGTTAGAAAAAATACTTCGGTTCAAGAAGTCTTGATAGAAATTAACAAAATCTTTATAGCCCGAGCGCTTTCGAAATGTGGACCTTTCTTCTTCAGGGGCGAATTTGTAATGCAGAATACAGCTGAGCAGAGTGAGCGGCTAGTACAAGGTACGGGCTGAGATTAAGACAAAGGTGTTGGTGACTCACAAAAAAAACTCATGGTTCCTTGACTGCTTACAAAGACAGGTGGATTCTCGCCCATCATTTGGAATAAAGTTGAGCAAGCGGAGATAGAGAGTTATTCCAATCATACAACAAATGTGACGAAACAAAATCACGAAAGTAAAGAGACAGGCGATATATTCACGACCATGGCTTGTTCTGTAAGAAAATCTCTATATGAAGTGGTTCCACTTGTGTAGAAACCAAAAAGATCAAAAGTCAATCAGAACGCTTGGTCGATTTGTGGGGGGTTAATAGAAAAACAATTGAAAGAAACATTCCAAAAGAGTATATTGATAAACTTCTTGAAAATAAGGTGTAATTTTTTGTGTAAAGCAGTAGTTCTCAAACTTTAGCGAACCATTTGGGCAGGAAAAAAGACCCTCTGGACCATGTACTGGTCACACCCGCATCAGCGTTCGTTTGTCAACGCAAAACAAAACGTGTTCGAATTAACATAACTGTGAGTCCTCTTTTGATATTGCTTTCGTTTTGGATCAGCACACAGACCACCTAGAGATCCATGGTGGACCATCAGTGGCCTGTGGATCACATTCTTTCGAGCCACTTGTGTGTGTTTTATTTTATAGCAAAGCCACATCGGGCTATCTGCTGAGCCCACCGAGGGAAATCGAACCCCTGATTTTAACGTTATAAATCCGTAGACTTAACGCTGTACAAGCGGGGAAGGGCAGAACCAAAGAACTTACGTATAGAATACGAATGTATTCTATATTCTATTCGCCATAATAATGTTTTATGTAGTTATTCAATTCGTCATATAGCTAGCTACCACTAAGTATTGTTTGTTACCGCACATCGATCTATTTTTCCATATAGTTACCACTACGTATTGTTTGTTACCGTACACCGATCTATGTTTTCCATATAGTTACCACTACGTATTGTTTGTCACCGTACATCGATCTACGTTTTCCATATAGTTACCACTACGTATTGTTTGTTACCGTACACCGATCTACGTTTTCTATATAGTTACTACTACGTATTGTTTGTTACCGTACATCGATCTATTTTTTCCATATAGTTACCACTACGTATTGTTAGTTACCGTACATCGATCTATGTTTTCCATATAGTTACCACTACGTATTGTTTGTTACCGTACACCGATCTACGTTTTCTATATAGTTACTACTACGTATTGTTTGTTACCGTACATCGATCTATTTTTTCCATATAGTTACCACTACGTATTGTTAATTACCGTACATCGATCTATGTTTTCCATATAGTTACCACTACGTATTGTTTGTTACTGTACATCGATCTACGTTTTCCATATAGTTACCACTACGTATTGTTTGTTACCGTACACCGATCTACGTTTTCTATATAGTTACTACTACGTATTGTTTGTTACCGTACATCGATCTATTTTTTCCATATAGTTACCACTACGTATTGTTAGTTACCGTACATCGATCTATGTTTTCCATATAGTTACCACTACGTATTGTTTGTTACCGTACACCGATCTATGTTTTCATAATTTCTTTCTTTACTGTATGTAAAAACAAGAACAAAACACGTTCCTAAAACCAGCGACATGAAAGGTGAAATAGGTAGTGATGACGTCAGTTGAGATTTTATTAATTATTTTAATTAACCAATAAAATTTCATTCTTATCTGTTTATGGTAAACTAACTCAAGTTCTATACCTAACCCTAAAGGTTGTATATTTCAAAGCATTGTCACAGTTTTGTGTGGATTAGCCTCCGTTTTCACAATCGTACCCAAACATATCCCAGTCCAACACGTAAACATGTCAAAACCAAATCAAGGATACAGTGTGGCAGGCAAACATGTCCAAACAGATTCAGGTATGCAGTCTGACATGCAAAGATGTCCAAACCGGTCCCAGGGTACAGTCCAAAATGCAAACCTGTAGAAACCGGTTCCAGAGTACAGACTCATACACTCATACGGTTCTAAGCCGGTTCCAGCCTACTGCTCTACACGAAAACGAATGTGAACCGGTTCCAGGGTGCAGTCCAACACGCAAACACGTCCAAACTGGTTCTACTGTGCAGTACAACCCACAGACGTGTAGAAACCGTTTCCAGTATGCACTAGAGAAAAAAAAATGTCCAAACAGATTCAGGTATACAGTCTGACACGCAAAGATGTCCAAACCTGTTTCAGCGTACAATCCAAAAGCACGTGAGATTTACTTTCATCGATTTCTATTAGCTGGTTTACCATTCTGTGCTGACACAATCTCTCTTCTTCACTAGAAACACAATTATCTTTGTTATTATTATGTTTGCCGAAAAATGTGTTATTATGTCGGAGTTTCTAGGACGGGAACTTGTCTAATCTTTTGTTGTGCTCTCGGAAAAAGAAATCACATTCCGAAAAAAATACGAAGATATGCCGAAAGTTATAAACAGAATTTATAAATAAACCAATATTAGTAACGTGTTTAAATTGGAATACGAATTCTGAACCTGCATAAAACTCAATAATATTGTTGTTGCAGCTCGACGGGCTATCTTCGCTGTGTTTACCACTGGGGTCGAACCCAAAATTTTATTATTATTATCCAGCACGGTTAATTCTTAAAATATTTGAAAAAAAAAAACACGCTAAATTTAAACATTTCCCGATTCTTAGCATAGAAAATAAAATTTATGAAAGCTGTGTTTTCTTATAGCAAAGCCACATCGGACTATCTGCTGAGCCCACCGAGGGAAATCGAACCCCCTGATTTTAGCGTTCTAAATCCGGAGATATACCGCTGTACAATCGGGGGGCGTTTATGAAAGCTGTCACAATTAATACGAATTTTGATCGCTAATTTTTCGTAATTTTACTCACTCAGAATAAAAAATCATAGATAATATAAAGATTTAGAATCATTCCGTAATTTGTCTCCTCAGAATATGTTTAACAAACACTCTAGCAATGTTTTAAGTAATTAAAAGTTCACCGATGGGTCAGAGGTAAGATTATAAAATTACAATACCAAAATTTGTGATTCGATTCCCCGCGATAAACACAGCGGATAACTCAATTTCTTTTGTTTTAAAACAAGCACAATAAATATATTAGTGATCGTTTTTTTTTAAATTTCGCATAAAGCTACACGAGGGCTATCTGAGCTAACCGTCCCTAATTTAGCAGTGAAAGATTAGAGGGAAGGCAGCTAGTCATTAACACCCACCGCTAACTCTTGGACTACTTTTTTACCAGCGAATAATGAGATTCACTGTCACTATATACACCTCCCCACGGCTAGAAGGACAACCCTTTTTGGTATGACGGAGATTCGAACCCTTGCCCCTCAGACTGCTTGCCAATAACTACCTGGCCATGCCAGGCCTCAAATACTCGTGATAAAAATGTTTTATCTTATTGATTAATAGTGTTTTTGTAAAACACGATAACATAGGAACAAGTTCGAGCAAATAATTAAAAACACGAGAGAGTGGGTGTTCTTCTATTTTCTGGCAGTTATTAAGAAAACTACAGTAAATATAAGTGTATCAGTTTACTCCGAAAAATTTAAATTATGTAAAATTAAGGCGTTTACACCATAACAAGTGTTGTTGTAATAAGACTTATATAAATAATGTTCAGACCACAACTGTTTTACTTCATCCGACCTGATGAGATCTGTACAGAGCAAAACGCGTCGTCGGCAATGGACGACCCACAGTGTGGTTGAAATACTATTATTCACTCTTTTGCTTGATGAAAAGTCTTAAGGAACAGAATAAAGAATACGGTGTTATAATTAATTAATCACTTATGACTTTTAATTAATTTTATTTCAATAACAAGATATATACATATTTACATGTTAAAAGAACATTAAACACAATAACAAATATAACTGTTTCATCTGTGATAATAAGATAACTATAACGTAAAAAATTTGGGAACAAGTTGTGTAGAAAATGTCTACTATTTTAGTGCTAAAATGTTTGTTTTTATTTAATAGGGGGAAACAGAATTTGAGAGCCATTGAAAAAACGAATACTTGATAATATAATGGGATCTGGGAAATACGACAATCGAATTCGACCGCATGGAGTTAATGAAACTGGTAAGTCATTTTTAAATATTTAAGATATGATAAACTATCATAATAACATCAGCAATAAATTGAAACTATTCATCTTTGTAATCAAGAATGGCATGGCCGTCTGCTGACCGGACTATTTTACTATTGTGATTCTTACTTGAAGTCTATAATGGGATGGTTAAGAAAACTGTGTTAAAAATAATTATTAGATTTTAATTTTATAGTTTCAGATTATGTTACTCACACAAGTGTGATAACACAAAATTACAATTTGTCTTCGTTCTGATCCATATGAAGTGGTAGAGTGGGTATTTATGATACTCACCACTGTTCAGTCAGCAACACCTAACCACCAGCCATTTACACCAAGGAATTGCGTGTCACTCTTATAATGCACCCACTGCTTAAATTGTGGTATCATACGAATTCGAAGACAGGTAGGGTTGGCACGACCGGGTGGTTAGGGCAATCGATTCACAATCTGAGGGCCGAGGGTTCGAATCCCTACCACACGAAACATGTTCGCCCTTTTAGCCGTGGGAGCGTTATAATGTAACGGTCAATTCCATCATTCGTTGGTAAAAAGGTAGTCCAAGAGTTGACGGTGGATAATGATGATTAGTTTCCTCCTCTCTAGTAAATTAGGAACAGCTAGTGAAAATAACTCGAGAGTAATTTTATCGCGAAATTCAAACCAAAACAGTGCTAAAGATGAATGCACCTTAAAAATGTCTCATTTCGTTTTCAGGATTACATTAAAATTGTAGTTTCGATACCCTCGTTGGCGAAGCACAGGTAACTAACTAACTCATCGTGTAGCTTTATGCTTAACAACAACAAAAGCAGTCGGTTTCATGTACACAATGTATTACACATACACTACGCTGATACGTTCATATTTTCGATTTTTCTCTGTATCACAGTATTGGTATGATCACAACATGTGTTTTATACAACCAGGAAAATAACTTACAACGCAGAAGGTCGTTATTAATTAATACACTGGTTTTAAAAACGGTCTTCGTTAAATTACTGTTAAATACCGTTAATAATACGTTGCTAGTAATTTAGATGTTTTTAACCCTACGATCAGCATTAAATTACGATATAATTACCAACAATAAGTTGCCTGTCATTTTCGTTGACAAATTACTGAAGATTCTCAGACCGTGTAATTTACTGCCCAGAAAAGTGTATAACTTGAAAGTATGTTACAAAATATAAGCAAAACAATATTTTTGGGCTAAGCGTCTGAGTAACGTGACCAATGAGAAGTTGAAGCGAGAGGTATCCATTTATGACCCCTTGACCTTTGTGTCGTCACATCCGACGATTGGTAATTAAATCGACTCAAAACACCCATGAAGAATGATTTATTAATTACTACGTTCGAAGCAAAGTTGTTTTCAACTTATTAACGAACAAATTATAAATATTTACTTTGTAATAATTAAGATTACACAAGAAAACTTATAGATAAACAAAAGGACATTGAGTTTGTTTGTTGTTAATCACAAAGCTCTATAATGTGTTTTTTGTGCTCTGACCACTGCGAATATCAAAATATAATGTTCACTGTTATATCCCCCGGATATACATCTGAATCACTTGGTGGAAGCCATCTGGCACTGAGTTTGGTTAACAGCGTCAATCAATGTGAGAGTATAGTCTAGTTGCCTGGATATCTTGTGGAATTTGGTACTCTAGAGCAGTGAAATTATTAAAATACTTAATTCAAGTTAATGGCATAACTACATTCTACGCTACTCGCCTTAAAACTAATGACACTCTTCATACCAGTTTCGTTTAGTGGGTCAGCAGTAAGTTTACGGACTTTCAACGCTACAAGAAAAGATCGTAGATGACCCACTACGTAACCTTGTGCTAAAACAACAAAATAAATAAAACTTTTGTCTGTCCCGTTTAATTCTCCTTGCCATGGCGACATACACGAGACACATTATGTAACCATGGTTATAGGATTGAGTAATTCCTCCATTAAAAAAAAAACGATAAAAATCTCATCTTACATATTAATCTGCAAGTTTTGGAAGTAAATACATAACTGATTATTTTCATTAGTATTTTTACAGCCTGAATAGTAGTAACCTTTAAAATAATTGAATCAATTACATCTTTTAAAGAAAACGTCATATTGATATGACAAGGGATGAGCGAGATATAAGTAATTAAATAACACCACACATGTTCCTATAAGTATCCTTTTTTTTACGTAGTTAACTAGTGTAAGGTGAGAAAAAATAATACAGGTGTTTAGTGTGGTTATTTTTACGTAGTAAACTAATGTAAAGTGAGAAAAGATAGTGATGATAATACAAGTGTTTAGAGTGGTTATTTTTACGTAGTTAACTAGTGTAAAGTGAGTAAGGTTGTGATGATAATACAGGTGTTTAGTTTGGTTATTTTTACGTAGTTAACTAGTGTAAAGTGAGTAAGGTTGTGATGATAATACAGGTGTTTAGTTTGGTTATTTTTACGTAGTTAACTAGTGTAAAGTGAGTAAGGTTGTGATGATAATACAGGTGTTTAGTTTGGTTATTTTTACGTAGTTAACTAGTGTAAAGTGAGAAAAGATAGTGATGATAATACAGGTGTTTAGTGTGGTTATTTTTACGTAGTTAACTAGTGTAAAGTGAGTAAGGTTGTGATGATAATACAGGTGTCTAGTTTGGTTATTTTTACGTAGTTAACTAGTGTAAAGTGAGAAAAGATAGTGATGATAATACAGGTGTTTAGAGTGGTTATTTTTACGTAGTTAACTAGTGTAAAGTGAGTAAGGTTGTGATGATAATACAGGTGTCTAGTTTGGTTATTTTTACGTAGTTAACTAGTGTAAAGTGAGAAAAGATAGTGATGATAATACAGGTGTTTAGAGTGGTTATTTTTACGTAGTTAACTAGTGTAAAGTGAGTAAGGTTGTGATGATAATACAGGTGTCTAGTTTGGTTATTTTTACGTAGTTAACTAGTGTAAAGTGAGAAAAGATAGTGATGATAATACAGGTGTTTAGAGTGGTTATTTTTAGGTAGTTAACTAGTGTAAAGTGAGAAAAGATTGTGATGATAATACAGGTGTCTAGTTTGGTTATTTTTACGTAGTTAACTTGTGTAAAGTGAGAAAAGATAGTGATGATAATACAGGTGTTTAGTTTGGTTATTTTTACGTAGTTAACTAGTGTAAAGTGAGAAAAGATAGTGATGATAATACAGGTGTTTAGAGTGGTTATTTTTACGTAGTTAACTAGTGTAAAGTGAGAAAAGATAGTGATGATAATACAGGTGTTTAGTTTGGTTATTTTTACGTAGTTAACTTGTGTAAAGTGAGAAAAGATAGTGATGATAATACAGGTGTTTAGTGTGGTTATTTTTACGTAGTTAACTAGTGTAACGTGAGAAAAGATAGTGATGATAATACAGGTGTTTAGTTTGGTTATTTTTACGTAGTTAACTAGTGTAAAGTGAGAAAAGATTGTGATGATAATACAGGTGTATAGAGTGGTTATTTTTACGTAGTTAACTAGTGTAAAGTGAGAAAAGATTGTGATTATAATACAGGTGTCTAGTTTGGTTATTTTTACGTAGTTAACTTGTGTAAAGTGAGAAAAGATAGTGATGATAATACAGGTGTTTAGAGTGGTTATTTTTACGTAGTTAACTAGTGTAAAGTGGGAAAAGATAGTGATGATAATACAGGTGTTTAGTGTGGTTATTATAGTGTTAATGATGAAGACCTTTCGAACTCTCTGCTGAGTATCTTAAGAGAAGGCCCATAAAAACACTCTAGCAGGTCTAACACAAGAATTTACGCACTTGCATTGTAAATTTTACGTTAGAACAAACTTTGAAAATGCATAACTTTAGTTTCAGTGCACGCAGCCAGATTATAACCCAGTAACGTTTGTTAAGTGTTAAAAAAATTAGTGATTTGGAATATGAGTCGGTCTATAACACAATTACGTCAAAAACGAACCTAATTTATTTGCTTTGTTAAATCTTTGTTCGAGACCCTTTTTTTAAAAAAAAATTCTCCCAAATTTGTATTCATCGAGAGTGTGATGGATCCTTTTGAGAACTGAACTTATCTTTATAATGTCCTCAACATGGAAAATTATGTTGCCATGGGAACTGGATTTGAACGAGATCGAAATGTCTTAAGAAAAGACACGTTTGTAAGAGGGACAAAAAGATTTGACTAGCTGTCAGCAGCAGTTGTGACTGTCAGAGAGCCCTCTTCAGGTGGCAGGCATCAGAGATTACAAGAGAGTCGGACTCGATCGGCTTTAATCTCCTGTAACTTAAACAAATGCAGAACATTCGCTTGTTAAATCGGTTATTTTTTTTAACTTCGCTGTGTTTGTTCTTCAAGCCGTACTTTTAGTACTACGACAACGTTGCAAACTAAATCAATAGCGACACGCTGGAAGACAAACAAACAGACCAAAATCAATTTATCCAGCACAAGTATGTAAAAAGTCACACATGGAAATATGGCCACTGAACTTAAAACGTGTATTTATATTTATTTTGTATGTCGTGTATAGAGAGGCATTTTTAACGTGTGAATATTTAAAAGAAGCCATAAAGCACGTGTTTCCATATAACAATAATTGCACTACAGGTTGTTAAACCTATCTATGTAGTTGCTGTCAACGCCATTGATCCGGGTGTAGCCTAATCAGACGTGACTGGTGGGCGGACTTATTGCTAGAAGTAATACAGTAAACCTACAAACACCACGTGCTTGTATTCCTAAAAAAAATCAATAACAACAGACTGTTATGTTATGCATTTTTCGTCTCAAATACGAGCAAACCAAGAATGGTTAAGGCAATTCGAAGAAGATAATTTGATGCGAAAAAAACCTATTAGTCTGTCGAGTGTACATAGCTTAAGAACCGAACCAATAGTCTTATCATAAAAGTAGGTTAAGCCTCGATTAAATGCATTCTGTTGTGAATGCTGGCTTTTATGTATTCTTCTTCATAAAAATAAAACTTAATACCCAGTGATAGTCAAATCCTATTATTTGATCATATGAAAGCAGACCAAGGATTGGCAGATAGCGCTATTGACTAGTTGCATTTCCCTTGTTTATATTTGTGTATTGTGCGAAAACTCTTAAAAGAAGTAAACAAAAACAAAACCTACTTGACCTCGTGTTTCAACATCGTAACGGAACTAATTGTACTGCACGTGGCTTCAATCTCTTTCGCGTGATACATGGGTAACTATTTTTAAAAAAAATATTAATAATAAAAGTAGTTTATCAGCAACGAAACCTAGTAGCCCTTTTCTGTTTATATCTTAGCATTAGTACACCGAATTGTCCCGAGCAAGATGTGGTTTAGTGGTTAGCGCGTTGATGTAGAGAACGCAGGGTCTCAGGTTCGAGACGTATTACTACAGAACACAGTTTCATATAATGATTGTTATGAACTCACGTTCAGTTCCTTAACATGTTTTAAAGAACAGAATAAATAATCACAGGCGGTGCTGTCCTGCTACATTTTATGTAAAATATAACAATAATTCGAATACTGATAGCCACATCTGAACCGATATGTGTGTTTCTTCACTTACACATAAAAATCCAGTTCAGTTCCCAAAAGTCTGAACACCATGCCAGTGTTTGTTTGAGCACATGTTTTCTGTTTACTGGTGTTCAAGAATATTCTGTCACCAGTTCCTTTTCCTGTGTCACCCACGGACTTATAACCCTAAAATCTGGGGTTCATGTCCCCGCGGTAGGCAGAGCAGACAACCCAAGGTGGTTTTTCATTGAAGCAAACAAACAAATACCTTTTCTTTAAATTACCAAACGTCATAATTTCTGTTTTCTTTGTTTTACGATCCAGCATAGCCAGGTGGCTGAGGCACTCGACTTGCATTCCAAGGGCCTACGGGTTAGAAGCCCCGTCACATCAAACACTTTCGCTCTTTCAGCTGAGAGGGTGTTATAATATGATGGTCAATTCCAATATTCGTTGGTAAAAGAGTAGCCCAAGAGTTGGCGGTGGATGGTGATGACTACCTGCCATTCTCTCTAGTCTCACACTGCTAAATTAGGGACGGCTAGCGCAGATAACCCTCCTGTAGCTTTGCGCGAATTTCCAAGTAAAAAGTGAAAAGGTATTATTAGAAGTTTCTAAATAGTATGCCAGACTGTGATGTCAAACATGCATTTATGTAGTCAATACACGTAGAAAGAAAGCTTAAAAGGTCAAAGTTCAAATGCTTAAAAGGTCAAAGTTCAAATATTTACTATGTAACACATGATAATTAGCGTACCTTTCTTCCTTCAGATTTTTATTTTAAAATATTGCTCCTTGCTCTCATTATTAATATTTTTCGCGTCAGTCCAGGTTTGGCACTTCAAATGTTCAAGGAAATTGTTTATTACCATAATCTGTGTGTTGCCAATAACAGAGCACCCACCAGCGATATAAGTCATACCAAGCCATTGTGCTATGTAATATATCTTTTATTTTTTATACTCTCTAACAGAAGCTAATTGCTCAGGTTTGTTGAATTTGGTTTTTTGTCTTCAGTTTATATTATATAAAGAAGCAAAAATAGAAGTACAGTTGGTACTAAAAAAAACAGAACCGTGTTTTAAACCTTTTTAATGTTTCAGGGTTAAAATTATGTAATTATTTAGACAAATAATATTGTAGTTAATATAGAATACTTACAAACGATATGTATTGTTTTGGTAATTAGTGATATGTAATTGTGGTCACCAGGTGGCAGCACTATTGCTCGTGCTCAAAATTGTTTATGTGTAAGATCGTCAGTTGCTACACTGTCCACCGCAGGTATCGAAAACCCAATTTGTTTAGAATCATGAGCCTTCAGATTTACCGCTGGGCCACCATGGGGCTTATATGAAATAGAAAACAAAAGATTTGATAAAATACTCAAACGTGTTACTCAAAATAACAAAAGAAAATTCTATTTGCTTTGAGATTTCCACACTTAACTGTGTAACACTTTAACCAATCCCTCACGGAATTTGAAAACAAATTAACGTCCTTAGAGCTCATTTATTTCTATAACGAGAGTAATTTACGACTGCTGGTTGATAAACGTGTGACACTTTAAACTATTTATTTTATCAAAATATTATTTTCTACTTCCTTTTGAACAGAAAGTTTGAATTTCGAAAACATTGTAAAGACTCAAGTTTAAAAACTAAACGGAATATAGTTTCTGTTCCAGCTGTTGTTGTTTTGTATTTCACGATAAAATATTTATTTTTGTGAATAATGAAAGGAAATCAGGAATCCCGTATTGTAAGTAAAATAAAAAAACGACAACTTTCAAACAGACTATAAGGAAGTTTTTTCTATTATTTTGAATTTCGCGTAAAGCTACACGAGGGCTATTTGCGCTATCCGTCTCTAATTTAATAATGTAAGACTAAAAGGACGACAACTAGTCATCACCACCCACCGCTAACTCTTGGCCTACTCCTTTACCAACGAATAGTGGGAATTGACTATCACATTATCGCGCCTCCACGGCTGAAAGGGCGAGCATGTTTGGTGTGACAGGATTCGAACCCATGACCCTCGGATTACGAGTTGAGTGCCTCAATGTGGGGTCGTAAGACAAAGAAAACAGAAATTACGGCGTCTGTACAAGTTTACATATTATAAAGTGCTACGTACGGAATGAATTACGTTTGCAAATGCAAATGTTTAAGTGGACCAATCATAAAACATTAGAAATACTATTGGTCAATGGATATAATGATGAATTGGTAGATTTGTTTGTAAATATATTTTTATTTTCTATTAATCAGGCTTTTTTATTTTACCTGTTATTGTCCTTAAAAAAACTGTGTGAAATGAATTAAGCTCCATGTGAGTTATTTATGCTAAAAAATGTGGCAAGACGGATAGTTGTGTTCGGTAATGCAGGTACTTAGTTTTCGTATGTAGCTTGCTGTGCTGTCGTGAACGGCTGCCTTCGAAAACATTTCTTTAATTAATGGTTTCTCTTGGAACTTATTTATTAGAAAACTCCTATAGTTTTTGTCAGGTGAAACAAATTAAATTACACTTTTTCTTTGATGACCGGTGTTTCACGTATACCAAACCACAATTTTTAGAACCACAGAGAAAAAAGAAATACACGGTAAGGTTCTATAGTTAAGTTAAAAGGAATACACGGTAAGGTTCTATAGTTAAGTTAAAAGGAATACACGGTAAGGTTCTATAGTTAAGTTAAAAGGAATACACGGTAAGGTTCTATAGTTAAGTTAAAAGGAATACACGGTAAGGTTCTTTAGTTAAGTTAAAAGGAATACACGGTAAGGTTCTTTAGTTAAGTTTAAAATAACACGCGGTAAGGTTCTTTACACGGTAATATTCTTTAGTTAAGCTAAAATTATCAGGATTTTCAACAACTGAGTTTTTGGATGACAGTTTCAAGAAAATTTGTTGATGTGAAGAAGACAAGATTCTGGAATTGGCGTGGCATGATTTGGTGGTTGGAGAACACTCGCCTTGCAAACTATAGGTGACGGCTCGAATCGCCCTGGGCCACCATGGCTAGGTGATTAAGGCACTCGACTCGTAATCCGGTGACCGCGGGTTCGAATCCCTGTCACACCAAACACGCTCATCCTTTCAACTGTGGAGGTATTATAATGTTACAGTCAATCCCACTATTCGTTGGTAAAAGAGTAGCCCAAGAGTTGGCGGTGAGTGGTGATGACTAGCTGCCTTCCCTCTAGTCTTACACTGCTAAATTAGGAACAGCTAGTGCAGACAGGCCTCGTGTAGCTTTGCGCGAAATTCGAAACGAAACAAATCAAACCAATAAAATCGTTTTTCGTCAAATATGCTCGTTCCTTGCAACCATGTGGACGTTATAATGTTACGATAAATTACACTATTCGTTGATGAAAGAGTATCCTAAGATTTGGCGGTTGGTGGTGTTGTCTTCATTTTAGTCTGTTACTGCTAAATTAAGGACGGCTAACGCAGGTAGTCCTCGCGAAACTTTGCGCGAAATTTCAAACAAATATAAAACATTCTTATTTCCTTCCGTTTCAGGTTTTGTTTTCGCCTTCGAATTTGAATTGTTTTGACAACTACAAACGGTTCTAGTGTTAAAATGTAAAATATTTAAAATTCCAGTTTTTGATATGTCGACCTGAAATGTAGAGGTCAATGTAGGTGGCCTTACGAGACACACTCGGGAAGAAGCCTTTATGCACTCCATGTATGAAAATGTTAACCAGTGGTAACATTTTATGTGTATCTTATAGAATATTGTTGTTTGTTCAGTGTTTCTAGACAAGCTGGGCTTGTTTTGTGTCGGTAAAAACAGAATTCGTCGTTAGCGTATCTTAGCAAATGTAAAGGTGTGTTTGTATGTCTTCTTGTAGCAAATCCACATCGGTTTATCTGCTGAGTTCTTCGAGGGGAATCGAACCTCCAATGTTAGCGTTATAAATCCGTAGACTTACCACTGTACTAGCGGGGGACCCAACGTAAAAGAGAAAGTTTGTTTCTTTTGAATTTCGCGCAAAGCTACACGAGAGCTAATGCGTTAGCCGCCCCTAATTTAGCAGTATAAGACTATAGGGGAGGCAGCTAGTCACCACCACCCACCGCCAACTCTTGGGCTACTTTGTTACCAACGAATAATGGGATTGGCCGTCACATTATAATGGCCCCACGGCTGAAAGGGCAAGCATGTTTGGTGTTATGGGGATCAGAACCCGCAGCCCCCAGATTACGAGCCGAGTGCCTTAACCACCTGGCCATGCTGGGCTGAAGACAGAAACACTTGATATTTAGAGTATATGGTTCAATGGAGACCAACATTAATTATAAATCATACAGGGAAATGGACTATTTATGACTGTCAAATCAACCTTATCATAATTTGTGTTATTAAACCAAGTGTTAGACATTGTTGCAGCAAATTCTAGTAATTCATCAAGAATAAAACAAGGGGGAAACTTTGTAGGTTGAAGACCACATTAAATGTTGGAGAAAAAAATATCTAGACATTTAAGGTTACGTTGAAGCAGGAGTTACATACGAGCTCATTTCAAATGGCTCTGTTCTTTGTTGTAAGAGAGAGTACATTGTACCTGATAATAAAAGGTAAACTTGTTTAATTTCTTTTTGTTGTTTTAATCAACGTTTTTAAAGTTAGTTTCTTTAGATTACTTTTATAAAATGTTTTAGTTCCCAGCAAAAGTAAAGTAAACGAGTATTATATCACGGGAAATAGAAAAGAAAGATTTTGTAAATCCTGCTGTAAGTTTTAGAGATTTCTTCTCTGGAGACCAAAGCTCAATTATAAATGTGGTATTTTTTCCATTACAAAAGGCTTAGTTCGTTAAAGTGTCAGAGTATGCTGTTAGGAATATTGTTTTAACAAAATGCTACCCTCACATATGAAGCACATATGAGAGTTTTATAGATATGTGGTAGAGCATACAGTGATAACAATGTCTTGTTCGACTGATATAAAAATTAGTTTTGTAAAATTCATTTTTCAATATCTTCTAGCTTTTGATTCATAAAAATTAAAAACCAGAACTAAAAATTAAAGATCGCACAACACTTTCTTATCTTCACGTCAGACCATTCCCGATACAGGGAGCACCATAATTCAGTTCGGGACCATTGTATACCCTGATAGGCTGAAACTTTCCAAAAAATAACAGTAGCTAGTGAATAAAACGGGAAGATATTCATGTTCCTTCACAAAAATGTATATATCTGTCAAGTTGCTATGAATTTCTGAGCGATTAGACCTTTGAAATGGAAGCTGAGAAGCTATCATCCTCATATACCAGATGGCTTATGGAAAGTGTGCAGGAATATTTGATATGCTTTCGCAACATTACGGTGGAACCTTTTTACAATAAAACCTATGCTGCAGGGATACTGCTAAGCCACACTTTTGTCAGGTTGAGCAATATGATGAAGAATTGTGTGAACTGGTTTCAGTATTTTAATTGTGGACTTGCTTACGTTCTGATTTTAGAGTACAGCAATCAAAATATGTTTCATTTATTTTTCACGTCTTTACAAAAACATATACTGGCTGACGTACATTTTTAACGCATGTCCGCGAACTCTCCTAGTATTCCTGAGATAAGTACGAAACATCTCTGTCTTTTCACCCGACACGTGTCCGGCATGGCCAGGTGGGTTAAGGCGTTCGACTCGTATTGTGCGGGTTGCGGGTTTGAATCCCGGTCGCACCAAATGTTCGCCCTATCAGTCGTGGGGGTGTTATAATGTTACGGTCATTCCCACTATTCGTTGGTATTAAGAGTAGCCCAAGAGTTGGCGGTGGGTGGTGATGACTAGCTGCCTTCCCTCTAGTCTTACACTGCTAAATTAGGAACGGCTAGCGCAGATAGCCCTCGTGTAGCTTTGGCGAAATTCAAAACAAACCATAAACCACCCAACGCATGCCTTCATTTTACTCCCAACGACTATATAATTGTTTTTGTTTCAGCTTGATTCATTTATACTACTAATTACTATCTTTAAGCATTTTTAAAACCCATCTGACTCTAGATGGAACAAACTGTGTTCCTCATGTAATAGAACAACACGGGTAGTACGTTCCGCTATTGGCTGTAAAACCTTCTTTTAACATGAGGTTCTCAATTACAGACTACTAAATCAATTATCTTAACCTCAATTTTATATATGGGATTTAAACGATTTCTTCTTCATCTCAGTTAATACTGAAATGATCTTTAATCAAAATCTCATCGTCTTAGGATATTCAATACAAGACAATATTATATAAGTACCATTCAGTAAATTATCTTATTTATTCTCTCTCAACTCTCGATATCAAGAACTCTAACAATAAAAGCGTCAATAAACCGGAAACTGCTTCAGTTAATTCTTACTACATTAACTCAAGCAGAACGGACTTAACGAGGTACTTTTCTATATCTTTTTAGAAAAGTATAAAACAGCGATCAATATTTGTAAACAGACAGAATGCACTCGACTGTATCATAGTGGTTAAATGACTGGTCTTGCAAGCCAGAAGGTTCAAGGTTCGACTGGATATACTCTGCACATTAAGCCGTGAGGACAACTTGTATTGCTGAAATATTACCTTTATCTGAATAGAAGTTCCAAAATATGGATGGCTATGTCTGAACCTTGGGTCTCTGACGTGATCTGTTTAAACCACTTGAAGCATAACATGCCGTCCAGATTGAAACTACTAGATTTAGAGATTTACTTACTTTACGTTAAAACGATTTTAATATGCAAATCAGCAGATGACGTAAACATACAATAGCCGATATAAATTCTTTGTGACACGGCATGTATCAGAATTACTTCTTTACATTATTTCGCGATAAGTAGGTAAGTGTGACGCCATCGAAAATTATTTGCTTTTGGAAAGGGTATGTAAAAGCTTTTTTATAACGCAAAATTTTCACGCAATAAGATCGTAGATTTACAGTTTCCAAGACGTGTACTTCATGGCATTGGAAAACAAAAGAATGTGGATCATCTTGGGGTACCAGGACCATCCAGTAAGAGATATACAACAACTTGAACACCGTGAAAGTGTTGTGTTTTGCAACAGTTGAGAATCCATTAAAAGTAAAATCCACATGCCTTAGACAACAGTATTCAATATAGTCAAGAAGGATATAAGTTCACCAAGATAAGGCTTCTAGTCATACCACCCGTATGATTTATGATTGATAAAAACGTTGAAATGGACGATGAAAAGCCGTCGTCCTCACACACCAGACGAAATGCGGAAGCGTACAGTGTTGCTTGGTATGCTTGAAAATTATAGTATTGCGACGCAGCCTTTTACAACGAAAACTGCTCTGCGAGGATGTTATTAAGATATACTATCGTCAGACAGAGCATGATAAGACATAACGATACTGATCAGAAGAGCATGTTGAGGTTCCAATATCTTTCATACAATGAACTCAACCTTTCTACCTGGGCCAACCGCTTTGTTTCTCTTAAAGTAGTAATTGCAACTCAAAGTGAAATTTTTATGTATCGGGTTTAAATTGGAAACAATAATTTTCAAACTGCGTGTGGTATTTAAAGTGTAAGCAGTATTAGCAACAAAAGCTATACATTTACTTAGGAAAACGTTTCGTAGTCTGCATCTATGAACGAGATTAGGAAGGATATGAAAAGTAATATTACGTAATTCTCGGGCTAAAGTGCTAGGCCCTGCATGGCCAGGTTAAGACGTTCGATTCGTAATCTGAGAGTCGCAAGTTCGAATCCCAGTCGCACCAAACATGCTCGCTCTTTTAGCCGTGAGGGCGTTATGCTGTGACGGTCAATCCCACTATTCGTTGGTAAAAGAGTAGCTTAATAGTTGGCGGTGGGTGGTGATGACTAGCTGCCTTCCCTCTTGTCTTATATTGCTAAATTAGGGCCGGCCGGCGCAGATAGCCTTCGTGTTGCTTTGCACAAAATTCAAAACAAACAAACAAACTAAAATGCTAACTGTAGTTGTTGCAGATTGGAAATTGTCAAAAAAGTTCAAAGATAAACCTGGAAATATGAAGCAGTAAAACTTATAGAAAGTTTTAGTTTGTGCAAAAGTATGCATTGAAGATACGAACAGTTCATTTGAGAATAATGTATTCTTACTTTCTACCACAAATTTCAACAAATATCAAATGTGGTGGTGGGTTGTGGGAATTGTTTTAAATATTGCTTTTAACTGTAGATTTGCTTAAGTCATGATTTTAGAATACAGCAAGCGATATATAGTTCGTTCTGTGTTCATATTCTTACAAAAAATATATATCTATTAGCTGATGTACATGTTTAACGCATGGGAAAAATATAATGGCCTCTGGGGATAACATAACAAGGACTTATATAAGAACGTTGACCTCTGCCAGACTCTCCAAGGAGACCTTAAGGATTCATTTCAAGTTTGATAACAATCGGTTCAGCAGTTCGCCACTTGTAAACGAACACACACACACATACACGTTGTCAAACAACGGTTTATATAAAACTATTAGACCTCTTACACGTAACCGAGTCTACGTTACTGGTGAAGAGAACCCTGAAGAGGTTATGAGCGCTCGAGGCTACTGCTACTGTTCCTGCACGTTTTACAAATGAACTACATTAGTTGCGCATGCCCGAGTTTACAATTAAGTTTCAGTGGATGATTTCTACAACACGATATAATTAAACCCTCGGAATATCGAACGCGGTGAACGTGGTATTGACCGGCTAAGTTCAAGAAATGAAGGTGGTCTAGAGAAGCGTCTGAAACAATAGATAAGGCAGTGGAAAGGATTAGGCGGTCTCGCGAAAAGAAAAATGAGCTACAATAAACTCGTATTTCGTTTACCTGGAAGAAATTATTAATTGTAAGCACCACTCCGTTCTAATACTGATATAATTACATCCTTCTGCGCGTTAATGAGCCAAGAGTATCTGCCATCAGGGGGTGCTTTTCATCGGAAATAATCGCCTGTTTCTTTAACTTGTGAAAAGGCTTTGTTGTTGTTTAAATATCCTTAATGAATTCTGAAAGATTCACTTGTACTCCGCTTGAACGCTTGTTTTTTGTTTGTTTGTTTTTTTTAATTTCGCGCAAAGCTACTCGAAAGCTATCTGCGCTCCACTTGAACGCAAGAAACATGTTAGCAAATGTAAATAATCTGGTCTATCACTACACAACAACAATTTAATAAAAAACCTCACTCACCTTCGTTATTTTAAAGGGAGAAATAATAAATCGGTATTATATGCTCCAAACATAATAATCGCATGTGTTATCGTCAGCGCCCTTGCGTTTACTTCAACAATAAGTCGCCTTGCCAGTCTGAACAACATCTTATGAGCTAAATGATCAGATAAAAAACGTTTAAAACATAACCATTTCTATTTTAGCGTTTCTAATCAGACGGTGGTAATCACATTCTAGCCAGAATTTATGGAACTAGAGACGTCTCTCGTTACCAGCGGGTGGTTGTCCAACTGATGTGAAAGATTATTTCTTTCTAATAAAACATATTTTACAACTCAACCTATCTAAGCCTCTCAACCCCATAAGAAACAAGGCATGACCTCAGGCATTATCTTAGGATCGTGAGACTCCAACTAGTTGGTTGCTATGGTTCTCAGACTCCAGCTAGTTGGTTGCTATGGTTCTCAGACTCCAGCTTGTTGGTTGCTATGGTTCTCTCAGTAAGAGTCAAACCTGAGACCTCTCGCACAAAAAAGAGAACGTTCTACATAATAAAGTAGCAATTACCAGTGAGAGACCTTTTAATACCTCAAACTATCACAGAGGGAAGCGCCACACTTTTTAATATCAAAAACTATCACAAAGGGAAGCGCCACACTTTTTAATATCAGAAACTATCACAGAGAGAAGAGCCACACTTTTTAATATCAGAAACTATCACAGAGGGAAGCGCTACACTTTTTAATACCTCAAACTACCACAGAGGGAAGCGCCACACTTTTTAATACCTCCAACTACCACAGAGGGAAGCGCCACACTTTTTAATACCTCAAACTATCACAGAGGGAAGCGCCACACTTTTTAATACCTCCAACTACCACAGAGGAAAGCGCCACACTTTTTAATATCACAAACTATTACAGAGAGAAGCGCCACACTTTTTAATATCACAAACTATCACAGAAGGAAACACCACCAATCTTGTCAGCAAATTTTATTAGCAGTAGTAAGAATAGATCTACAGCCGCAAGTTTACGGACTTATAAAACCAAAATCCAGAGTTCCATTCCCGCCAGTGGATACAACAGGTAGTCCAGTATGACTCTTCTATAAATCAAACCAACTAACCAACTGAAAAATAAATAAATACACCGTAAAGAAACCTGATTCTTTGTGAGATAAGCAACAACTGTATTTATTGCGTCACTCCTACACTTTAAAACTTAGTTAACACCTAAAATACTTCAAACTGAATAGAAATATCAGATTGGTTTTGTGGTCCTTTGCTTTCCATAGTTTGCTCGTAAAGAACGTACCTCAATCAGTTCTGTAAAGTTTCACCGAAACAGTTTTCCACTTGTATGTCAGAAAATGTACTTCAATGAACTCTTCCCTAAAAGACTGCTTCACGCATTGTCAATCATATATCGAAACATGTGGTACAACAAGCATCCCGTGAAATCTAAGCATTATCTCTTTTTCTTTTCTGGAGAAAAATTGTTAAAAATACCTCAAGTCAACAGACACACAATGCCGGGTAGGATGTAAAGTACACAGAAAGAGAATATAGGGAAAACATAACTGAAAAGCTTGCAAGTAGTAGTAGTAGGGGGAAAATAGTGATGTAAGCGATTTCTTAGTATCAAAAAATACATTACCTGTTAACGTCAATGTTTATTTTTCTGGTGTGTTTTTTTCTTCGTAGATTAAAACTGAGGGAGGCTTAAATTTCTTCTACCAACCACAAAAGTTGTGATTAAAAATATTTTACGCAAACTCAATTTGAGGTTTCTAATAAATAAAACTTCAGTTTTCTCTGCTCTGATCATAAGTCACCTAACGTGATTTGTTAAGCTTTGCGTACTTGTTGTGTATCTGTTTTATAACCACAAACATCTCGGTTCACGCTCTTCCTGGCCCGGCATGGCCTAGTGTGTTAAGGCGTTCGACTTGTAATCCGAGGATCGCGGGTTCGAATGCCGGTCGCGCCAAACACTCTCGCCCTTTCAGCTGTGGGGGCGTTATAATGTGACGGTCAATCCCACTACTCGTTGGTAAAGAGTAGCCCAAGAGTTGGCGGTGGGTGGTGATGACTAGCTGCCTTCCCTCTAGTGTTATACTGCTAAATTAGGGACAGCTAGCGCAGATAGCCCTCGTGTAGCTTTGCGCGACATTCAAAACAAACAATCACGCTCTTCATCTTTATCAACTGGTGATTTTTATTATAAATATTGATAATTCTTTCAGTTCAACTAGCAGTTATTGATTTCACTGCAAGTATTCATCGTCGTTTCAATTTAACTAGTAACTGGTGATTGTACTTTAACCAGAGATTATTGTTTCAGTTTAACTAATAACTGGTGATTTTATTACAAGTGTAGATCAAAGCTAGGTAGGGGTTATCTCCACTAGCCTTTACTAATTTTGATCTTCAACATTAGAGGGAAAGCAGTTTTTCAATAGCACTCAATACCACCATGTGAGCTATTCAAATCGAATAATGGGACTTAACCGTCACTCTTATAACAAAATTACGGCGCCCTGAAGTACTGAGCGCAATTTCTTTTCGGTAGCGAGATCCAACCTTGGACTCTTGGATCCACAGTTTGGTATACTATGTATAAGCACTAATCTACCTGTCCGTACATAATATAAGATTCAGCTGTTGGGAATGCATTTGGTGTATTAATAAAGTATGAATTATAAGCACATAATCTTAATTTCACCGGACATTAATGGATTTTTTAACTTAGAAGTTTAAATATGATTCTGTCGACTTTTTTTAAAGCATTAGACCTTATCAGGTCACATGACACAGAAGGAAGAGGTGCTTGGCGTGCTTCTCTTATTGGATCTCGGTGATGTCATGCATTTAATAGCATTTAACTTTTGAAAGATTGTTTGTTTGTTTTTTGAATTTCGCACAAAGCTACTCGAGGACTATCCGTGCTAGCTTATACCACTGTCTTCAGTAACAATAACACCATTTAATACCAGTTCATGATCAGAGAGTCATAACTGGTATGTTATGTAAACTCGTGCAAGGCTACACAAGAGCTATCTGCGCTAGTCGTCCCTAAGTTATCAGTGATACTCTAGAGAAAGAAGTCAGCCAGTCATCATTGTCGGTCGTCAACTCTCAGACCGGCTAAAAGTGGGATATATCGCCACAAAACAACGCCCTCCCAGTTGAAAGGGGAAATTCTCAACCACAGTACTGTACTAATGTACCCAAACAAGTTGTCCTTATCTGGTCTTTCGTCAGAATAAAAAGTCAGAATTTATATCCTTTTTTTTTTTGTAGTAATAACAAGACAGTGCAAACGTATTAAACATATTTCTTATTATTATTTTAGCAAGATTTTACAGTTTGCAAATATTATATGTTTGTTTGTTTTTTAATTTCACGCAAAGCTACACGAGGACTATCTGCGCTAGCCTTCCCTAATTTAACAGTGTAAGACAAGAGGAAAGACAGTTAGTCATCACCAACAACCACTAACTCTTCGGCTACCCTTTTACCAACGAATAGTGGAATTGACCGTCACGTTATAACGCCCCCACGGTTGAAAGAGCGAGCATGTTTGGTGCGACCGGGATTCGAACCCGCGAATTTTACGAGTCGAGCGCCTTAACACACTTGGCCATGCCGGGCCCAATTGTCTTCTGAAAATAAACACTACAAATCACAAAAGCAAACTTTAAAGGAAGTTATAAGTTTGTTTTTGTTACCTCAGACAGAGTTTGATACAATCATACTTCATAAAAACTGTTTCGTCTTTATCCCCTTCACCCAAATATTCACGATCGGACACTATTGTCTGGCACCATGACTTTCATTGTAAGAGGTTCCCCGCTGGTACACCCGTAAGTCTACGGATTTGAATCACTAAAATCAGAGGTTCGATTCCCCTCAGTGAACTCAGCAGATAGTCCGATGTGGCCTTGCTATAAGAAAACAAATACAGATATTATAAGAGACTTCTGTACATCTTGGTAAAATTTCTACTGGCTCTCCTCTGAGTTTGAAGGTTGAACGTTTTTTAAAGATACATCAGTGGATTAGCGTGATTTCGTTTATTTTTTACCAACTTTATGGCAAAACGTTTTAACGAAAACTGTGGTCTCCAACAATTTTAAATACCTCCTAATAGTTTTGTAATTGATGTCAAAAGATATGTGTAGCTTGACCACAGTAGTGTTTTGGGTCATGAGGTCATAACATTCACTCTGGTGTTTGTCCGGATTGATTTAGGGTGTAGTTTCAAAGCTAGTTGTTATCGTAAGCTCCCTACTTTGCAAGTGTTTCCACTTTCTTGGAGAACAATGAATTTTTTCTTCAAAATATTCTAATGCTTGGCTTTACATCATGTCCCTATAATAAAATTATTCTTCGAAAAGAACTGTGATATAATGCCTCCACCAGAAATCTATGCATGGTGCCATTGCACTACCAAATAGTCAGACATTCGCCGTTAGCCAAACACAGAAGTAATAAATGTATCAGGCCCGGCATGGCCAGATGGTTAAGACGCTCGACTCGTAATCCAAGGGTCGCAGGTTCGAATCCCGTCACACAAAAACATGCTCACCCCTTCAAACGTGGAGGCATTATAACATAACGATCAATCCCCCTATTCGTTAGTAAAAGAATAGCCCAAAAGTTTGCGATGGGTGGTGATGACTAACTGTCTTCCCGCTAGTCTTACACTGCTAAATTAGAACAACTAGCGCAGATAGCCCTAGTGTAGCTTTCCGCGAAATTCAAAAACAAACACAAACTAAACGTTTGTAGCCCATATCAGAGCTGGTTCTGAGAAATATTCATACGTCTTAAACACCAGTTAACTACCATTTGATGCATTTATAAGATTTATGAATACGTAAAAATATTTCTCAAGTTTGCTGTAAGAAGAAATACACGATTAGAGCTGATAAATATCATATGAAGGAAAATATGACTAACCACTTATTTCCCTTACAGTGGTGTTGTACGTTTTTTTACAATAAAGCCACAATGTGGAATCGAACCTAAATTTTTACACTGTCAATTGATATTCCATTAAATGAGGTGGCTCAGAATTTTACGTATGTTCACTAGAGCTAATTCCCTGACTGTATTTGTATAAAGTAAAAATTCACTATGTGGCTTTAGATTCCATTATATCTTTACGGTAAAAAGTGTAAAACTATCTCTCCTTTCAATTTAATGATTGTGTTGTCGCGTAGATATTCAAGATTTTCGGTTTGCTAGAATTTCATGTTTTGATAAATTATATTTTGTAAATCTTAATATTGCCGAATATTCTAATCCGAATTAACGCCCCTTGCTAGTACAGCGGTAAGTCTACGGATTTACAACGCTAAAATCAGGGGTTCGATTTCCCTCGGTTGGCTCAGCAGATGGCTCGATGTGGCTTTGCTATAAGAAAACACACAAACACACAAAGTTTAAATTTGAAAGGTGGGAAAAATAAACATATGTTTGTCAAACAATTTGCATGAAATCAAATGGAATTTGAAGAAAAATGTTTTCGACTTCGACTAAAGAAGACTGTTCAGATGTATATGGTGGTACAAAACTATCATTCCTATTCTAAAATGTAATAATTAACTAAGGAAATACAACCAGGCAGTTTTCATTATCTTGTAGCCCAACTCAGTCAGCTTTTAGTAACATGGCAACATATTTCTACTTGTGCATCATTAGTGGCTCTCAACACGTCTAACCGATATTCGATATCAGTCCACGTTAGATGCAATATGTATCCACAGTTATAGTAGCTATGCCGTCCGATATCCTGGTCTTTAACTCCTCGCTGTTACCTATAGGTGTACTATACACGATATCTTTAACATACCCCATACGTCTTTCCTGAACTGGTGACTGTAATTACGCTGCGCTAAAGTCACTCATTCGGTCTCTGAAAGCCAAAATCAGGCTGTTTTTGTACGGTAACCATTTTACAGGATAACACAACTCACTGGAATTGTGGGGAAAATTGTGACAATAAAAACTGATTGAATTTAGCTACAAAATGTCGAAAACTGCATGGCTACATTTTCTTAGATGTACCTCATTGGGGCAACGTTAAGACTACGGATCTACAACACTAAAATTAGGAGTTCGATTTCTCTCAGTAGGCACAGCATATATCTTGATGTGAATTTGTTGTAAGAAAAACACACACACATTTTCTTAGTTATTTAATTATCAAGTTTTTAAATGGAAAAGATGATTCTGGATCGCTCTCTATATTGTAGCAAAGCGTCATTCCCCCACCCGCTAGTACAGCGGTATGTTCACGGATTTACAACGCTAAAATCAGGGGTTCGATTCCCCTCAGTGGGCTCAGCAGATAGCCCGATGTGGCTTTGCTATAAGAAAACACACATATAACCTCAAGTTTATTTCACGTAGAAATGTCTTTGTTTTAACTACTTGAGAATAGTCACTCACAATACTTTTTGTCCTTGGTTTCGTTCACCAAAGTTCCCTTTGTTTAATATGGCATACCTTGCTTCATCTTAATACGCTTCAACGGTCCGGAAAATTGTGACTGAGCAATCGAAGCCAAGGAAAACTGACAGGCCATAGTTTTGCGTGTGGAAGCCAATCGTTGTTCAATGCCTTCCCTGTGCACACCCCTTGGCTAAGACTAATAAAGCATTGCCAAGAATGCGAGGTATTCTTTGGGATAACCAAATCCTCTGCTGTCTGAACAGATAACAAGTTCATCATAAAAACCAATATCTTCGGTACACTTGACATTCTGCGATCGAAATTTGAGCAGCAACAAATTATATTAAGTTAGTCCAAAACTATGAAATGAATAAAATACGATTGGTAACTAGACAAAAAAACTGATACAATATAGACAGTTTGCGTGAGATTATAGCCTCGAATTGTTTCGTAATGTGTTTCTGCTCCATTAGTTTGTTAACGAGTAAACTGATGGTTGTCGCGAGAAAGGATATTTGGTAAATTTGTTTGTTTTGGAATTTCGCACAAAGCTACTCGAGGGTTATCTGTGCTAGCCGTCCCTAGTTTAGTAGTGTAAGACTAGAGGGAAGGCAGCTAGTCATCACCACCCACCGCCAACTCTTGAGCTACTCTTTTACCAACGAATAGTAGGATTGACCGTCACATTATAACGCCCCCACGGCTGGGAGGGCGAGCATGTTTAGCGCGACTCGGGAGCGAACCCGCGACCCTCTGATTACGAAGCGCACGCCTTAACGCGCTAGGCCATGCCAGGCCTTATTTGGTAAATAAAAACTGTTCTGTATGTTGTCGAAATCGTCTGTAATACGAGGTAGTTTCTTTCTAAGAATCTAGTTTTCGTAAAGCACAATTACTGTTTAGTAATCCATGTTTCTTGAAGTAATCAGTTTAAAATTAAGCCTAAAACAGATATATCTTTAGGGTCATTTGATTACCTTATACCAGTGGTTCCCAACCTTTTCTATGCCTCGCACCCCTAAAAAATTGTAATACGTTTTCGCACCCCTCACAGTAATTATGTACTTGAGAATAAAGGTGAAGGTAACCAAAACAAATTTTTATAATTAGTTTTTAATGATATATAAACAAAAACGAAACATCTGGAAAAGAAAAAAATATTACAACAAACTAAAAGTTGCATAAACCCTACATGGCCCACAAAAAATAAATTTTCATCCATGCATGAAATAAAATGTCTTTGAATTTGAAATGCTCAAATGTTCATCAGCCAATATAAAGTTAATGACTCTTTTGTTCCTGTTTATTTCTTACGAATTTGTCAAAGCGTGGCACTTTGTAGCTGATAGCAATCCGCAAGTCTACCTGTGCACTCAAGCGATTTCTAGATTTTGTCTTCAATGACAAAAGGGCACTAAATCCAAAGTCACATAAGTATGTCGTCACATAAGTATGTCGTCACGAATAGGATGAGCACAGTTAGTGCTTTTTAACAAAGTCTTGGAAACATGTCCATTGCCGAACACCAATATTCTTCCAAAATTTTGCTTTCAAACTGCATTTCAAGAACTCGATATAACTTAATATAAACAAAAAAAAAACTGAAATGTTATCTCGCATCCCTAGTTGGGTACCACTGCCTTATACTGTGAGTATCACTATTTCGTTCTCATGGGAAAAATTATTGAAGTTCACTTGGCGGTTTCACCTAAACGAAAACAAAAGAAATACATGTCTGCGGATTTATACCACTAGAAAGCGGACTTCGATACCAATGGTGAGCAGTGTACAGATAATTCTTTGTGTAATTAGTGCTTCGCATCAACCAGCAATATCTAAATATATATTTATTTCGTTTCAATTTCAGTCTCTTTTTTTTTTATTTTTGGAGGAGAGGGCGGCAATTATTTATGAAGTATCCCCTGGTGGGACAACGGTAAGCCTTCGGATTTAGAACACTAAACTCAGGGACTCGATTTCCCTCGATGGGCACAGCAAATAGCCCGATATGGCTTGTTATAAGAGAAACTCAAAAACAAAAACAAACCTATGAAGTATACTTGAAAACTTTGTGATGTATTAATGTGCTGTGCCAACCGCAGGAATTGAGCCCCAAATTTTCAATTAATTTTATCGATCATTAAACATTGTAACTGCTACATTAGCTGGTGTGCTGTTCTGTTTGTTACAGCATAAATTCTCAGGATATTTTTATTTCTTACTTATGACAAAGCCACTAAAGCCATATTCCACAGCCCATAATTCTGGACTACGGACGAGAAGTAAGGAAGATAGACAGCCAGCAGCACCCTAATACCTGTAATCCACACTAAGGTATTCACTGTCACTCTTATAACTCTCTCACAGCTTAAAATGTGGGTATTATGTTGTGTCATTTCACGTATTCGAGCCCGACTTACCAGTTTCGATATACAGAACTCTACCATAAGGCAAAACTACATTGGCTTTTAAACTTATCGATATACAGAACTCTACCATAAGGCAAAACTACATTGGCTTTTAAACTTATCGATATACAGAACTCTACCATAAGGCAAAACTACATTGGCTTTTAAACTTATCGATATACAGAACTCTACCATAAGGCAAAACTACATTGGCTTTTAAACTTATCGATATACAGAACTCTACCATAAGGCAAAACTACATTGGCTTTTAAACTTATCGATATACAGAACTCTACCATAAGGCAAAACTACATTGGCTTTTAAACTTATCGATATACAGAACTCTACCATAAGGCAAAACTACATTGGCTTTTAAACTTATCGATATACAGAACTCTACCATAAGGCAAAACTACATTTTTAAACTTATCGATATACAGAACTCTACCATAAGGCAAAACTACATTGGCTTTAAACTTATCGATATACAGAACTCTACCATAAAGCAAAACTACATTGGCTTTTAAACTTATCGATATACAGACTCTACAAAACTACATTGGCTTTTAAACTTATCGATATACAGAACTCTACCATAAGGCAAAACTACATTGGCTTTTAAACTTATCGATATACAGAACTCTACCATAAGGCAAAACTACATTGGCTTTTAAACTTATCGATATACAGAACTCTACCATAAGGCAAAACTACATTGGCTTTAAACTTATCGATATACAGAACTCTACCATAAGGCAAAACTACATTGGCTTTTAAACTTATCGATATACAGAACTCTACCATAAGGCAAAACTACATTGGCTTTTAAACTTATCGATATACAGAACTCTACCATAAGGCAAAACTACATTGGCTTTTAAACTTATTATCGATAAGGCAAAACTACATTGGCTTTAAACTTACTCAACTCTACCATAAGGCAAAACTACATTGGCTTTTAAACTTATCGATATACAGAACTCTACCATAAGGCAAAACTACATTGGCTTTTAAACTTATCGATATACAGAACTCTTATCGATATACAGAACTCTACCATAAGGCAAAACTACATTGGCTTTTAAACTTATCGATATACAGAACTCTACCATAAGGCAAAACTACATTGGCTTTTAAACTTATCGATATACAGAACTCTACCATAAGGCAAAACTACATTGGCTTTTAAACTTATCGATATACAGAACTCTACCATAAGGCAAAACTACATTGGCTTTTAAACTTATCGATATACAGAACTCTACCATAAGGCAAAACTACATTGGCTTTTAAACTTATCGATATACAGAACTCTACCATAAGGCAAAACTACATTGGCTTTTAAACTTATCGATATACAGAACTCTACCATAAAGCAAAACTACATTGGCTTTTAAACTTATTTTTTATCCGCTAATCATAGTTTGAAAATAACAGAGGACGGAAACTGAGTTAGTTTCTGAAGTTATATATAAACAAATGACATATGTTAATTATTTTTATGTATGCTTCAGGCAGGACAACAAAATCGCAAACTTGGTTCTAAAGTTGTTGCTTTTACGACAACATCACATTTTCATGCTTTAAACTGGCCATTTCATAATCTTTAAGAGATGGTGTGGACGACATTTCGAAAATTTCTTATAGATTGCACAAGCCTGGAGAGTTAATGCGCATGACGTTTCAGAAACTTTTTATGAATTACGCAAGCACAAAGTATTGGTGTGGACCATGTTTCGGAATTTCCTTATAACTTAAATAAGCCTAAAGAGTTCTTGTGGACAGCGTTTCGAAAACTCCATAAGAATTACATAAATTTAAAGTGTTGGTGTGGACCATGTTTCGGAATTTCCTTATAACTTAAATAAGCCTAAAAGAGTTCTTGTGGACAACGTTTCGAAAACTCCATAAGAATTACATAAGCGCCCCGCGCTAGTACAGCGAGTAAGTCTACGGATTTACAACCCTACAATCAGGGTTCGATTCCTCTCGGTGGGATTAGCAGATAGACTGAAGTGGCTTTGCTATATGAAAACACACCCACACAATTACATAAGCCTAAAAATTTGATGTGGATGATGGTTTAGAGTTGTTATATTAAAAGAAGAAAATATTAACCACTTCTTTGTAATTTGTAAAATATTCAGATATAAAAGATATCTATGTGTGTGTTTTAACTGCAGCTTAACACAAAGATTTATGTGTTTACTTACTTCTAACACTAAAATCTGTGTTCGATATATTCCCTCTATTGAAAAAACACGGATAACGCTAAAAAAACACGCTAAAATGCAAAATTATACCTTAAAATAATACCATTAATTAAACTCTGTTTGCTTAGACCGAGCCATCAAGTATAACCCTTACCATTCTCTTTTGTTTAGTGCTGTAAATCATTCAGATTAATAAACAAGTTTAAAAAAACTGAGTTCGGGAAATTTATAGAAAAACATGTTTTGGTTTGCTTTCGCTAAGATATCTGATTTAAAAAAAAAAAAATGTGCCTTAATCTGATTCCCACAACTTCACAGGTACGTCATCATTCAAATCCGCAAATGGCATAGCATTATTGTTTTCAAATCCGCAAATAGCATAGCATCGTTTGTTTTCTGTTTTTGTTATATATATATATATGTATTCTTCTCGTCGATTTGTGAGATGTGGAGCAAAAAAATGAACGTACGTGGGAACGTAGCTTTCTTTTTGATGTAGAAACGACTGAAAATCTAATCTTCTTTCCTCGATATTTCGTTTTTCTGGCTGGTAAAGGAGAAGGTTTCGAATCCTTATACGTTGTTACTGAGCTAGAAGATCATTTCTGCCACGATCCCCATACACTGGTCTAACACCACTATCCTCATACACCGGTCTGCCTTTTCGCGTCTTCGGTTGAAGCTTTACATGAAGAAATATCGAACGATGCACTGAAGTATTCTTGGCAATTCCAAAAAAGAATTAGCATTACCATTTACACGTGAGCTCTAATGGATTCTGTTTCTCTTGCTTGGTTGCATAAAAGGGATTTTAAACGCTGACGAAGCAGACGAGAGAAGAGACGGACCAAAATAACATGTTTAGAATAAAATGTCAAGGTGAGAGTCTTTAATACCCTTTCTATTAAAGGGAAGAATATGAAATAGATGTTGGAAATAGTAAAGGAACGTATGTGAACCAGACGTTGGAAAAAAACTGTCTGTTGATCTTCGCTACAATAATTCAATTTTTGAAGGGAGGACGTACTTATAGTGAAAAGTGCATTTTATTTTACCATGTACTACAATGTACCCCCTCCCAATGACATAACTGTATGTCTTTGGGCTTATATAACTAGAAATTGAGCTTCGACCTCCGTGGTAGGTAGAGAGAGAGACAGCCCTTTTTGTGGTTTTGTGCTTAAACCGAAAGAAGAAACTAAAATATATAACAGATTTGATATCAAAATATATTTAAATATTGTTTTATCCAATTTACTCAAAACGGGATACGTTACGTTTTGGTTTTGCTTAGTTTTGCTTTCCAGGAACACTCACTAACTCAAGATGGGTTCTACCCATGAGAATCAAAAATATATATTATTATGGTAATCTGCTTTTTAGCCTTCATTTTATTATTACATACAGAAAAGGTCTGTTAGACTGTATGTACAAACTAAAGGGTGAGTGCCATACTGCAGAGTCTGAAAGTCCAAAGTTCGATTCGCTTTGCACCCGTAGTTTTAATTGTGGGAACGCTTTATGTGATGGTCAATCCCCTTAGTTAGTTAGGTTCAGTGTAGGCGATGCCTGTTGCTGATTGATTGTACTTCCTCTATGCAGCAACTTTAAGTAGGAAGTAAGTATTCCTGAACCTTTGTGGTCTATTATCTTATTACTTAGCCCCATGTGCCCATAGTCCAGTAGATGATGGACAGGTTTGAAAGATTAAATAAGAAGACGTAAACTGATAATCATTGAAAACAAATCAGTTACAAAGGCACTAAAATAATTGGTTTCTGATTGGTTTAATTTCTACTGGTAAAAATATTCTAATTTAGTTCAACCGTCAGTAATGGTCATGTGTACAATAACTAAGTTTATTTTTAACATATAATTTGCATATATACTAATATAGGTCTATATGAGCAAACAGACAAAACAATAGTCAGATCAGTGTTACAGAGACACTTGAAACATTAGATTACTGAAAACAAATTGAAAACTAATGAATTTTTAAACTGTTGAAACACACATTAAGCACATGTACACCATATAGTAAAGATAATTCTGTTCCAAATTTTGAACCAGAGAGAGAGACAGTAACAGTTAGCAGCATCTACTGCTACAAGGTCGGGGGTTCGAATCCCCGTCACACCAAACATGCTCGCCCTCTCAGCCGTGGGGGCGTTATAATGTGATGGTCAATCCCACTATTCGTTGATAAAAGAGTAGCCCAAGAGTTGGCGGTGGGTGGTGATGACTAGCTGCTTTTCCTCTAAATTAGGGACGGTTAGCGCAGATAGCCCTCGTGTGGCTTTGCGTGACATTTAAAACAAATCAAACCATTGCTACAACGGACATGATTGAACTGACTGTCACTTAAATCACACGTCCACAACCGAAATTGCATGGCATGTCGAACTGTAGATCTTTTGAACCATAGAGTGGCCCAATACGATAAGACTTGTAAGCGATATATATATATATATATATATATATATCTTAGAAAGAATATAAGGATATATATATGTATAAATATGTAAATTGGTTAACCAAATGATATAAACGATAACACTTTCGTTAATCTAATCGTGTATCTTCTAATTAAATTACAAGAGGTGCTTTGATAATACTTAGATTCACTACACCTAGACTACTAGACTTCTAATGACTAATTTAAGTTGTCATCAAGACAGCTAGCTTAATAAACCACGCCGTCCTTTTCGTCTCTATAGTTAGTTGCATCGCTAAACTTAAGTGTATAGTAACATTTGTCGACTTTTGGTGTCAATTTTCGCGAAAGCTGAATACGCACAGTTATTATTAAGTTCTGCAGTGAAAACACCATCGTGTTCGGGTTGTACAAATCGATGTATAGTATCAGAACTTAGCTTGTACATTGTTTTGAAACGCTCGTATATCACTTTCTATTGCTAGAAGTCTCATAATAAAGCCTATTTAAGCGCTTATTTTTAGAGGTTGCATCACACAAGAAAGCTTGAATTAACATGTTAGCAATCTAGTATCAGTCGCAGTAAGTAGTTGTTGTCTTCAGGAGCCTAGGAGAAGGGTGTACGCCATTTGTTACCAGTAACAAGAGGAAAAAATATATTGTATGGCAAACCCTTGAAATGAATAAAGTAAATGTTTTAGAACCTCCCCAGTGAGTTCTCAAGATACCAAAAATGATTCATGGCGACCAGAGTATACGATAAGACAGTAACAGGGGACGGAGAAGAACAATTGGGATGACTTGTAAACATAAGAAAAAAATGAATGGATAAGGGGATCTGGAATCCCTCTCGAACATACTCTAAAATATTCAAAATTTCGTGGGGATCAGATGTCAGGAAGTTGGGACGTGTTTGCAGTAGACAAACGGACACAAACCTGTATATAGCACAGATGTCACGTTATATGGCACCATTTTCATTGGGTTAAACCGTAATTCCCTGCGAAAGAAGCAATGGTACGTTTTCCACAGTTTTCGAAAATGTTGAAGACATTCACTTACCAAGAAAAATGTTCACCCGTCTGATTAAATGGAACACACATTAACAGTTGGTTTTGCTACGTTTGACGCCTAGTAAACCTCTTGAAGTATCTTCCTTCTTTGTAAATGATGTACGTTCTTTGTTGAACTTATTGACTCATACACCGAAACATACACTGCTTCAAAACGCGTCTTGATTTCCCGCATCATCAAGCTCACAACCAAAGTACACCAATAACTAGAATAAACGTTTTATGAAACCTGGTGCCAGAACGTTGAACTAATTACTTCATGAAACCTCATACCAGTAACTGAGATAAACGTTTCATGAAATTTGGTGTCAGAAAGTTGAACTAGCTGCTTCATAAAACTGCATACCAGTAACTGAGATAAACGTTTTATGAAACCTGGTGCCAAATATTTGAACTAATTGCTTCATGAAACTGCATACCAGTAACTTAGATAAACGTTTTATGAAACCTGGTGCCAGATATTTGAACTAATGGCTTCATGAAACTGCATACCAGTAACTTAGATAAACGTTTTATGAAACCTGGTGCCAGAAGATTGAAGTAGAATTTAGATGGGCAGTAAAAGCTTTAAAATTGATTGAACCATAAAAAAGTATTTGCTTGCTTTTGATTAACTATTGATTGTTATCCCTCTAGACTTCGTTTGATTAACTACTGAGTGTTATCTCTTTAGACTTCGTTTGATTAACTATTGACTGTTATCTCTCTAGACTTCGTTTGATTAGCTATTGACTGTTATCCCTCTAGACTTCGTTTGATTAACTATTGACTGTTAGCTGTCTAGCCTTCGTTTAATTAACTATTGACTGTTATCCCTCTAGACTTCGTTTGATTAACTATTGACTGTTATTTCTCTAGACTTCGTTTGATTAACTATTGACTGTTATCTCTCTAGACTTCGTTTGATTAACTATTAACTGTTATCCCTCCAGATTTCGTTTGATTAACTATTGCTGTTATCCATTTAGACTTCGTTTGATTAACTATTGACTGTTATCCTTCTAGACTTCGTTTGATTAACTATTGGCTGTTATCTCTCTAGACTTCGTTTGATTAACTATTGACTGTTATCTCTTTAGACTTCGTTTGATTAACTATTGACTGTTATCCCTCTAGACTTTATTTGATTAACTATTGACTGTTATCTCTTTAGACTTCGTTTGATTAACTATTGACTGTTATCTCTCTAGACTTCATTTGATTAACTATTGACTGTTATCTCTCTAGACTTCGTTTGATTAACTATTAACTGTTATCCCTCCAGATTTCGTTTGATTAACTATTGACTGTTATCTCTCTAGACTTCGTTTGATTAACTATTGACTGTTATCCATCTAGACTTCGTTTGATTAACTATTGACTGTTATCCTTCTAGACGTCGTTTGATTAACTATTGACTGTTATCTCTCTAGACTTCGTTTGATTAACTATTGACTGTTATCTCTCTAGACTTCGTTTGATTAACTATTGACTGTTATCTCTCTAGACTTCGTTTGATTAACTATTAACTGTTATCCCTCCAGATTTCGTTTGATTAACTATTGACTGTTATCCATCTAGACTTCGTTTGATTAACTATTGACTGTTATCTCTCTAGACTTCGTTTGATTAACTATTGACTGTTATCTCTCTAGACTTCATTTGATTAACTATTGACTGTTATCTCTTTAGACTTCGTTTGATTAACTATTAACTGTTATCCCTCCAGATTTCGTTTGATTAACTATTGCTGTTATCCATTTAGACTTCGTTTGATTAACTATTGACTGTTATCCTTCTAGACTTCGTTTGATTAACTATTGGCTGTTATCTCTCTAGACTTCGTTTGATTAACTATTGACTGTTATCTCTCTAGACTTCGTTTGATTAACTATTAACTGTTATCTCTCTAGACTTCGTTTGATTAACTATTAACTGTTATCCATCTAGACTTCGTTTGATTAACTATTGACTGTTATCCTTCTAGACGTCGTTTGATTAACTATTGACTGTTATCTCTCTAGACTTCGTTTGATTAACTATTGACTGTTATCTCTCTAGACTTCGTTTGATTAACTATTGACTGTTATCTCTCTAGACTTCATTTGATTAACTATTGACTGTTATCTCTCTAGACTTCGTTTGATTAACTATTAACTGTTATCCCTCCAGATTTCGTTTGATTAACTATTGACTGTTATCCATCTAGACTTCGTTTGATTAACTATTGACTGTTATCCATCTAGACTTCGTTTGATTAACTATTGACTGTTATCCTTCTAGACGTCGTTTGATTAACTATTGACTGTTATCTCTCTAGACTTCGTTTGATTAACTATTGACTGTTATCTCTCTAGACTTCATTTGATTAACTATTGACTGTTATCTCTTTAGACTTCGTTTGATTAACTATTGACTGTTATCTCTTTAGACTTCGTTTGATTAACTATTGACTGTTATCTCTCTAGACTTCATTTGATTAACTATTGACTGTTATCCTTCTAGACTTTATTATCCCTCTAGACTTCATTTGATTATCTGTTGACTGTGATTCTTTTCAAACCTATTTTGATTAAACATTTGTCGTAATGCTCGTGGTTTTCGCTGTTTGTTGTCACCGACTATGCATATTTTAGCTCTTTTGAAATTATATATTCACTAATCGCGTGAAACTGAAAATGTCTGTGGAACATAAATAACTTAATTTATAATTTGTTAAACTTTTGTTATCATTTTGTGACGTAGACAACGCTTATCGTTCACTTAACCTACTTATCTAATAATACGATTTTTGAAACTCTTAAGGTTCTATTTGTAATCTTATCAAAATTAAAACGATAATCGCAAACTTATGTTGCCAAGGAAATTATGGATATGCACTTAAACACTTAAGTAAATGTATGAACTTTGAGTGTCACTTCTCTTAAAACTATTATTCGAATTCGAAATATTAATAAAGAAGTTTCTAAGTTATAATTAGATATAATTGAAATCATTAGTTATACATACTGAAAATGAGCTTCAAAGTTTCTTTATGTGCGACTAATCTTTCCTTTGTTTCAATTTTCAAACTACACTGGCGATTTTTTTCATTCTAATTCAGTGAACAAAAGGCCAGGTTTCCATTAAAAGAGGTATTATGTAAGAGTATATTTAATAGAAACAAAAAGGGATTATTTGAATCTGTTTTACTTGAATTACCTTCGATTCCATGAAGTTATAAAAAGACAAATAATTTAGAACAGAGGAAGACAAAACTGTCCGTCTTTTTAATGGAAAGCTGATTCTAAAAGGCTTAACGGAATGTTTTAGCAGCATCCTCTTGTGGCGGAACTTTCTCTGTTAAAATAAAAAAAGTATTCAAAGACTGAATAAAATATTTCAAGTTAAGAAAAATCTTCTAAGATTCTTAAAAGTGTTTAAGGTCACTGTTGAAATAACACACGATGATTATGTAATTAAAAACTTTCCATAACAAAAATAATAATTTTTTGTGTGTGCGTGATTGTGCTTGATCGGGTTTTTGATGGCATATAGCAGAAATATGAAGTGAATGCCTTATAATTATAGCTCATGCTATCTGCGTTAGCAGTGTAAGACTAGAAGGAAGGCAGCTAGTCATCACCTCCCAACGCCAAATATTGGGCTACTATTTTATCAACGAATAGTGGGATTGATCATCACTTATAACGCCTGCACGGCTAAAAGGGCAAGCATATTTGGTATGACGGGGATTCGAAACCACGATCCTCAGAATGCGAGTCGATCGCCTTAACAACCTGGCCATGCTGGGCCATGGCTTTCACATCGCAACCCACAATTCGCGGGTTCGAATTCTGTTATTGAATATGTTCTCCCTTTTCAACAGTGTTACCATGAATTTCTTATTTTTTTTGTCAATAAAGACTGGCCCAAGGCTTGGAAATATGTGGTTTTAACTAACTGCTTTCCCTCTAACTTGTCACTTCAAAAATTGAGTCTGCCAGTGCAAGCAACACTCGAGTAGCTTCGTACGAAATTCGACAAACAGATGTATTGTCGGCAAGAGTTGAGAACGAGAATAAGAATCGTTGTTACCTGGGTAATTCAAACGTTTCCAAGCAACCCTGTTAACATCCTTTTTAAACAGGAAATGAGACACAAAAGAGTAAATAAGTACTTGGACTAAAGATCGTCTTTCTGAATCATATACCACAGTAAAGATGCCTGCACTAATGCGTTTCCAGATTAAAAATTAAGTTATGCTTTTGATACATTATGATCACGTGACTATATTAAAAAAAACAAAGTTACAAGTAAGTTGTTGTAAACACGAACTTAATTAACTCTTACAAGAAGGAAATGTTGTACTTCAGTTGAATAACGTTTCGTATCGGGATTCTCTGTTATTTTCAACTAAAGAATGTCGTTTGTTCCCCCAAATCTCTTTCCATTACATCTTTTTATTTAAAAATAAAGTTTTAGTTGGTGTCAAATTAGGATTTTTCAAAACTTTGTCCGGAAACACAAAGAACAGTTAAGAAACACTTTCTTATAACCAGATTTCAAATTTAATTTTTTCCATGAGATTTCCTTTTCAGTCTCCAGTTTTTTGCAAAATTTATTGTCGTTTACTTTCCACGTTATGAGGTTGTTTTCAAGAACTCTTTCCAACTATTAACTTCTGTTTGCTTTATTTCCTTCTGCTTTCACAGTTTCAAGAAATATCAGATTGTACGATTCTTGTAAGCACGTGCACACGTTTAAAGTTGTTTTATTCTTATTTTCAGGTAGCAATCTGTTACAAGTTCTCTTAACTGTACGTTTTAGGGTCAACACAACAGCTTCTTACGTAAATCTTTTAGATACGTATATATTTTCTGGATGAACCTGTGGCTGTGGCCAGAAATAAAAATAACGTGTTAAATAGTTGTTACACTGGTTGCTGTTGTTACACTGGTTGCTGTTGTATACACTGGTTGTTGTTGTTACACTGGTTGCTGTTGTATACACTGGTTGTTGTTGTTACACTGGTTGCTGTTGTTACACTGGTTGCTGTTGTATACACTGGTTGCTGTTGTTACACTGGTTGCTGTTGTATACACTGGTTGTTGCTGTTACACTGGTTGCTGTTGTTACACTGGTTGCTGTTGTACACACTTGTTGCTGTTGTACATACTGGTTGCTGTTGTTATTTTACTTTCAACTTTTAGTTCCTTCCTTTAGTAGAAAGTTTGTGAGCTTATGAAACTTTTGCATAGGTATATCTGCTGTGTATTGAATAGAGGTCTAAACACCAGACATTAGGATAACGTGTAGATAGGGTTAAACTGATAACAATATCATTGGTACGAAGTAAACTATATGTATATATATCAGTGATTTCTTTTTCTATGCCTTGGAAAACAAAATGTTTCACGTGAGGAAATTGTTTATTTGTTTCGGGTATTCGCGAAAAGGTGCGCGAGGGCTGTTTGTCCGTGCTGGCCATCCTAATTTTGGACTCATAAACTGGAGAGAAGGCAGCTAGCAACTAACGTTCATAACCAATTCTTGGGCTATTCTAATCAAATAGTGAAATTTGAACGTCACTCTGCACTCACGATCCGATTGTAATTTATGTTTATGAAAATAGGACGCGAGTCATAAACACTAGGATCCACAAGGGCCCGGCAGGGCCAGGTGGGTTCAGGCGTTCGATTCGTAATCTGAGGGTCGTAGTTTCGAATCCACGTCAACCAAACATGCTCGGTCTTTCAGCTGCGGGGGCGTTATAATGTGACGGTCAATCCCACTATTCGTTGGTAAAAGAGTAGCCCAATAGTTGGCGGTGGGTGGTGATGAGTGGCTGCCTTCCCTCTAGTCTTACACTGCTGAATTATGGATGGCGAGCGCAGATTGCCCTCGAGTAGCTTTGCGCGAAATTACAAAAAAAAGAATCCACAATCCGGGTGCACAAACTACTTTGTTACGACAGGCCACAGAAAAGATTTCATGACATGCATGTGTCTTTTACAGGTTAAACCTATTATGAAAACGATATCACATGATTCAACTCATTAACACAAACTTAGCAACAATATTTTGTTCAACATCGTGTTTTATAAAGTATACCAGAGTATTCACTTCAGTGTAACATAGTGTTTCAAACTATAGGCTGATATCCAACTCATCCAGTGAAGTGTATGTACCAATTAAGTTAATACAATGTGTCAGAAAATAGCGCTCGTCACGTTAACTAAATTAGTCACGAGTCTCGTCACGTTGCTTAATTACATCAGAAGACAGTTTCTCACCACATTTTCCCTAAAATACTTCGCTCCTACTAATTTATCGTAATTTTACAGATAAACCAATGGCTCACAATTATATTTACGATCATTCTATAGTGTGCTTTACCACATATGTAAGAAAAGCCATCAATGTTCGATCATCGTACCTTCAAAAAATGTGATTCAGTTTGTTTATTGTAAGATGTGAGGAAGGCAGCGAGTTACACTACCCATCGCTAACTCTTGGGCTACTCTTTTCTCAACGAATACTGAGAGTGACTGTCACACTATTAACGCCTCCATGACTAAAAGAGCGAGTACGTTTGGTACGACGGGGACTTGAACCTGCGACCCTCAGATTACGAGTCGAGCGCCTTAACCCCCTGGCCATGCTAAACCCTGTTGTTCAGTAACCATGCAACTGTTCCGTTAAACGAATCTTAACACGAACATTTTTTTTCTTGATTTTGAACCAAAATTCCTATTCTATACCCAACAGCAAAGACCGAAACTTCTGTTAACAAGGTAATTTTTTAACATTAAGATGTTACCTTTCGTCCTCTAAGGAGGTATACAACTACGTAAGGCTTAAGCTCGTAGTAATTCCAAGTCGTTAACAAATAACAATATTCACTGCTGGTGTTATTACTGGAAGTCTATTTTACACAATTTTTGTTTGTTTTGTTTTAATCTCTCGCAAAGCTACTCGAGGACTATCTGCGCTAGCCATCCCTAATTTAGCAGTGTAAGACTAGAGGGAAGGCAGCCACTCATCACCACCCACCGCCAACTTTTGGGCTACTCTTTTACCAACGAATAGCGGGATTTACCGTCACATTATAACGCCCCCACGACTGAAAGGGCGAACATCTTTGGTGCGACGAGGATTCGAGGCCGCGACCCTCAGATTACGAGTCGAACGCCTTATCCCACCTGGCCATTCCGGGCCGAAATAAAATGAAACAGTTCGCTTGTTTTATAAGTTCCGTACAAAGCTGCACAAGGGGTATTTGATCATGGCCATCCCCAGTTTTCAACTGTTACTCTTATTCAGCCAAATAGCGAGTTTTGATCATCGTTTTCTCAGAGGTCCCCTGGTGAACCGGAGTAATGTGTAGAACTCCGTTTCTAAAATATGTGGTTCGATTCCCCGAGATGGACAAGGCGCAGATAGCTCATTATGTAGCTTTCTTCTACAAAAAAAAAAATCTGCTACAGTGTGTGCCCTGGGCCCCAAACTTGGAAGTGCGTTATGCTACAGTGTGTGCCCCGGGCCCCAAACTAGGAAGTGCGTTATGCTACAGTGTGTGCCCCGGGCCCCAAAGTTGGAAGTGCGTTATTAATACAGAGTAATATATTAATACACACATATACGAGGGCTGTTCAAAAAATACGCGGACTGACGTCATAAAACAAAATGTACTTTAAATAGACGTTACAGGTCTGGGACCCCTTCAAAGTACCCTCCTCCCCAACGCACACACTTATCCCAACGGTGTTTCCACTTGTTGAAACAGTCCTGGTACGCTTCTTTTGTAATGTCCTCCAGCTCCTTCGTCGCATTTGCCTTAATCTCGGGAATCGTCTCAAATCTTCTTCCTTTCAAGGGTCTTTTGAATTTGGGGAACAAGAAAATATCTCAAGGAGCAAGGTCAGGTGAGTAGGGGGGTGGGGAAGAACAGTGATCGAGTGTTTGGCCAAAAACTCACGAGTTCTGAGGCACAAATTTTTCGGTCAAAATCTCGTAACAAGATCCAACTGATATCCCACACTCTTCAGCAAGCTCCCTGACAGTCAGACGTCGATTTGACCGCGCCAGGGTGTTGATTTTGTCGACGTGTGGGTCGTCAGTTGACGTGGAAGGACGTCCAGGACGCTCATCATCTTCAAGGGACTGTCGACCATTCTTAAAACGTTCATGCCACTTGAAACATGCCGTACGCTTCATAGTAACATCACTGTAAGCCGTGTTAAGCATAGCAAAAGTTTCAGTCGCAGAGTTTCCAAGTTTAACACAAAATTTCACAGCAAGTCGTTGCTCCTTCAGGTCATTCATTCTGAAATCCGCCAAACGAAAAAATCGCACTTCACTTAAAACCGCGTAGCTAATACACAAATAAAGATATCTGCAATCGGGAAATGGCGTCGTAATCAGCTGATCTGTGCAAACCTAGCGACACCAAGCGGATTTCCCTGGATCCAACTGGAGCAATTCAAACAGTCCGCGTATTTTTTGAACAGCCCTCGTATGTCAATATATTTGTTTGTGTTCCTTATACTTTCCACATTTCTTGATCAGGCAGCGCCAAACTTGACACAGTAATACAGGATAACATTAGAAATGACATGGGGGGTTGAACCCCCTCAAATTTCATAATTAATTTAGAAATTTACCAATGCTATATTTTTATTGTATTAGAATGAACTATGTAAATCATTACTGTTAAAAGTCTTGTAAAGAGTATGTCTTTATTTTCAGTATCGGTACCTTTATGTATTTATATTGCACGATTAACATTTATCGTGTTAAGCACAATAAATAAAAGCATAATTTCCCATCTTTTCTCACAAACGAGTTTTTATTTCACCCAACCAAAGGACCGGTCCTCCAGCTGTTACGTAATAAAATATAGCTGAAATCGTAAAAAAAAAATATTAGATCACATAATTAATAAATAATAACTGTATACCAAAGGTAACACGTTAAGAAAGAATCCTTTACTTTTTGGTCTGTTTCTATTTCTAATTTGTGAAAAGTCCACCAGGTGTCGCTCATTCAAGAATCAACTCTCATAAAGTTATGAAAGAATGAAAATAACAGAGCGGAGAAGAAAAATGACACAAGCTACACACGATTGATCGTAAATAAGGCAATTTCTGAAATCCACTTAAACTTTATTATTATTATATTTTTATGAAAGAAAAAAATCAATAAATATGCGAAACACTTTCGCCCTCTATATCGGAACAAGATACATGGTGGCGTCCGTGACTGTTTTCAAATATATGTAATTAAACTTTCATTTTACACCGTTTTGTATTATCTATTCGTTAAACACACTTCTCGCATGCATTACAGCCCTAGTAAAAGAAATGTAAACGAATTAGATTCTTGGGTTTTCTTCCTGAAGTAATTACTCAGACAAAGGCATTCAGTGTCTCATTCTTATTGGTTCTTTTGTATATTGTTAAGCCGATTTTATAAAACGTTAGTGCACGTATGGAATGAAAGCGTTTGTCTAATAAATTACTGTTCACCTACTTTAACTTTATATTCACATCGGATCAACTTATTTCACTAATTTTATGTGAAACTGTTCATATAGATAAATGGTAATATATGTAATACTATTTAACAATCCAATAGTACTGAGTTTCTGTGTGATGATGTCACTACAACGGTATATCACGTGATTCATGATAAAGTCGCATGTTATTTTTCTATCTAGTGTCTCAATACATCAGTATTTCACGTGATTAATGATTAAATCCACGCAATGTGGTCCCGAATTTACAACCCTAAAATCAGGAGTTCAATTTTCCTCGGTGTAAACAGCGGATAACCCGATATGTTTTTGCTATAAGAAAATACACACACACACACAGTGTTTTCCATGAAGTGTCTCAATAAACCAATATATCACGTGATTAGTGAATAAATTAACATATTGTTTTTCTATCTATGTTTCTGTGTTACCTATCAGTCTATCGGCATAACATATACTGATACATTATGTTTCAATATCAGATGGTTTAATGATTCCACTGATACATTATGTTTCTATGTCACTGGTTTAATGATTCCACTGATACATTATGTTTCAATGTCACTGGTTTAATGATTCCACTGATACATTATGTTTCTATGTCAGCTGGTTTAATGATTCCACTGATACATTATGTTTCTATGTCACTGGTTTAATGATTCCACTGACACATTATGTTTCTATGTCAGGTGGTTTAATGATTCCACTGATACATTATGTTTCTATTTCAGGTGGTTTAATGATTCCACTGATACATTATGTTTCTATTTCAGGTGGTTTAATGATTCCACTGATACATTATGTTTCTATGTCAGGTGGTTTAATGATTCCACTGATACATTATGTTTCTATGTCAGGTGGTTTAATGATTCCACTGATACATTATGTTTCTATGTCAGGTGGTTTAATGATTCCACTGACACATTATGTTTCTATGTCAGGTGGTTTAATGATTCCACTGATACATTATGTTTCTATTTCAGGTGGTTTAATGATTCCACTGATACATTATGTTTCAATGTCACTGGTTTAATGATTCCACTGATACATTATGTTTCAATGTCACTGGTTTAATGATTCCACTCATACATTATGTTTCTATGTCACTGGTTTAATGATTCCATTGACACATTATGTTTCTATTTCAGGTGGTTTAATGATTCCACTGATACATTATGTTTCTATGTCAGGGGGTTTAATGATTCCACTGATACATTATGTTTCTATGTCAGGTGGTTTAATGATTCCACTGATACATTATGTTTCTATTTCAGGTGGTTTAATGATTCCACTGATACATTATGTTTCTATGTCAGGTGGTTTAATGATTCCACTGACACATTATGTTTCTATGTCAGGTGGTTTAATGATTCCACTGATACATTATGTTTCTATTTCATGATTCCACTGGTTTCTATGTCACTGGTTTAATGATTCCACTGATACATTATGTTTCTATGTCACTGGTTTAATGATTCCACTGATACATTATGTTTCTATATCAGGTGGTTTAATGATTCCACTGATACATTATGTTTCAATGTCACTGGTTTAATGATTCCACTGATACATTATGTTTCTATGTCACTGGTTTAATGATTCCACTGATACATTATGTTTCTATATCAGGTGGTTTAATGATTCCACTGATACATTATGTTTCTATGTCACTGGTTTAATGATTCCACTGATACATTATGTTTCTATATCAGGTGGTTTAATGGTTTATGTTTCTATGTCACACAGGTGGTTTAATGATTCCACTGATACATTATGTTTCTATGTCATTATGATTCCACTGATACATTATGTTTCAATGTCACTGGTTTAATGATTCCACTGATACATTATGTTTCTATGTCACTGGTTCAATGATTCCACTGATACATTATGTTTCTATGTCACTGGTTTAATTATTCCACTGATACATTATGTTTCTATGTCACTGGTTTAATGATTCCACTGATACATTATGTTTCTATATCAGGTGGTTTAATGATTCCACTGATACATTATGTTTCTATGTCAGCTGGTTTAATGATTCCACTGATACATTATGTTTCAATGTCACTGGTTTAATGATTATGTTTCAGGTGGTTTAATGATTCCACTGATACATTATGTTTCATGTCAGATGGTTTAATGATTCCACTGATACATTATGTTTCTATGTCACTGGTTTAATGATTCCACTGATACATTATGTTTCAATGTCACTGGTTTAATGATTCCACTGACACATAATGTTTCTATGTCACTGGTTTAATGATTCCACTGATACTTTTTGTTTCTATGTCAGATGGTTTAATGATTCCACTGATACATTATGTTTCTATGTCACTGGTTTAATGATTCCACTGATACATTATGTTTCTATATCAGGTGGTTTAATGATTCCACTGATACATTATGTTTCTATGTCACTGGTTTAACGATTCCACTGATACATTTTGTTTCTATGTCACTGGTTTAACGATTCCACTGATACATTATGTTTCTATATCAGGTGGTTTAATGATTCCACTGATACATTATGTTTCTATGTCACTGGCTTAATGATTCCACTGATACTTTATGTTTCTATTTCAGGTGGTTTAATGATTCTGACACATAATGTTTCTATGTCAGGTGGTTTAATGATTCCACATAATTATGTTTCTATGTCAGATGGTTTAATGATTCCACTGATACATTATGTTTCTATGTCAGGTGGTTTAATGATTCCACTGATACATTATGTTTCTATGTCAGATGGTTTAATGATTCCACTGATACATTATGTTTCTATGTCAGGTGGTTTAATGATTCCACTGATACATTATCTTTTTATCTCAGTAATTCATGTATTCTTAACTTTTATATATTCATATAAAAGTAGTTTTAATGTATTGAAGATGTCTGTGAACAACCACAGCTTTCATAGTAACTAAAGTTTTCTTTCGCACCAAACGTTTTTTTATCAATATTTGAGTAATTGCATCCACAGATTTCAGTAGATTTTGAAGAAACTAGAGATGAACTTATCTGCCTCAACTTTGCGTCTCAAACTGCATAAAATAATTTTTAGAAAATGAAGTAATTTCGGTTTTCATGCAAGTTTTAAATTAAAGTTTATCATTCGAGTGACGTTCAGCGATTTCGTTATACATGTATATATTTAGTTAACACAAACGTTATTAACTTAAAGTACACATGTAGGACAGGTGGTTACATTCGTTTGTTTGTTTTTTTTAATTTCGCACAAAGCTACTAGAGGACCATCTGTGCTAGCCGTCCCTAATTTAGCAGTGCAAGACTAGAGGGAAGGCAGCTAGTCATAACCACCCACCGCCAACTCTTGGGCTATTTTTTTACCAACGAATAGTGGGATTGATCGTAATATTATAACGCCCCCACGGCTGAAATGGCGAGCATGTTTTGTGCGACCGGGATTCGAACCCGCGACCCTCAGATTACGAGTCGAACGCCTTAACCCAGCTGGCCGTGCCGGGCCTGATTACAATCGTACAGTTACGACAAAGGATTCACAACACAGTATCAGAGAATGTACTTTTATTCGCCCATCTAAACTGGTAAAAAATCGTGTTTTGTTCAATACGTGTTAGTTTGATTAACTTGTTTTTGTTTTCACGTTGTTCGTGCAAAACGACAACTGATAACGACTTTTATTCAAGGTTTGTGATAAGAGAATATTACGATAAAAACTTGAGTAAATCATGTTTCCTCTCGTACTTTTGTTCAAACGTAGAATATCATTAATTAGCTATCTGCGCTGTTTCCATGACTGGTATCATAACCACAATCTTTTTTTAAGCCCTCACACTCGACATAGGTCCGGCGTGGCGAAGCGTGTTAAGGCGTTCGACTCGTAATCCGAGAGTTGCGGGTTCGAATCCCTGTCGCACCAAACATACTAGCCCTTTCAGCCGTGGCGGCGTTATAATGTGGCGGTCAATCTCACTCTTCTTTGGTAAAAGAGTAGCCCCAGAATTGGCGGTGGGTGGTGATGACTAACTGCCTTCCCTCTAGTTTTACACTGCTAAATTAGGGACGGCTAGCGCAGATAGCCCTCGAGTAGCTTTGCGCGAAATTCTAAACAAACAAACAAGCACATTCGTCGTTCGACCACAAAATGTGTAGATCGTACAAAAGTAACGAGAAAAATCGTTCAAATTTATTTTTGCTACGAAATCATTTATTTTAAGATTTGACAAATTTTCATGTTTTACCATAAATAAAAATTGGATAATTCGTATCGATTTTTGTTTTCACTTAACTGGATATTTCCACATCATTGTAGACCTGAAATTTTGTTACGGGTAAAATAAAAATGTAATTTATTTTTAAAATATGAGTAAAATATCTTGTATTTTGGTTTCTAGATATGGTAATGTTCATTACTGTGTTTAAACATCAGAGATTTATTATATAATAAATGGTCTAATTCTTTTAAGCCTTCTCCTGTTCAAGGTACCTTACCTTTTCTTGTTTTAAGCAATAGTTATCAACTATTACGACTTTTTTTCTTTTTAAGAGTGATTGATAGTACATGCAAATAAGGCCTAACATTTTTCATTAAAAGAAATGGGTCCGCGTATCCTTTGGTCGTTGCAACGTATACATGGTGTACTTCTTAAACGTGGAATTAAGATTCCAGCATACTATATGTCTGCGCTTGTCTTTTGTGATGTATGGTTACTATCCGTGAGAGGAGAATGTAGGGTTAAGTGTGGGAACTGACAGCCGGTTTTCACGGAATCGATCTACCAAAGTAGGAACGCGTGGCAGCTTGCTTTGACGTAAAGTTCCAAGTGTGCATACCATTATGAGTACCATAAGCAAACCACCACGACACGGTATGCGGTCTGAGCATACGACGTGTCTTCATTTTCAGTTTATGAGATAGAGAATTGGCTTGTCTCAGGATTGCTTGCTAATTATCAGAACACCTGCCACAGTTTCTGTGACAACGTCAAAAGAAAAAAAGAAAGTAGAAGGAAAAACATCGGTGTATAAGAATCTCAACAGTCTAATAACATAAATGATTGTTTGGTTTTCACACTCCCATGTTTTATGTTAGTAAAATTAAACGGACAAGTCCGAGTTCGTTGTTCCTCGAATAAAAGAAAAATTATTGAAAATAGGTTTATAAATGGGTTTATATTTGTGCATAACATACTTACACGCGAGATTATTTACCATGATGGGCCCGGCATGGCCAAGTGTGTTAAGGCGTTAAACTCGTAATCCGAGGGTCGCGGGTTCGAATCCCGGTCGCACCAAATATGTTCGCCCTTTCAGCCGTGGGGGCGTTATAATATGACGGTCAATCCCACTATTCGTTGGTAAAAGAGTAGCCAAAGAGTTGGTGGTGGGTGGTGATGACTAGTTGCCTTCCCTCCAGTCTTACACTGCTAAATTAGGGACGGCTAGCGCAGATAGCCGTGAAGTAGCTTTGAGCGAAATTCACAACAAACAAACTAACAATTTACAATGATCACCCAAACCAGCAATTAGTTTACAGAAGAACAGAAGCAATGTATTCATTCACAACCTTCGATGTAAAAGTAAAGCCATTTATTTGTGTTTACATAATATTTCTTTACTTCGAAATTTCTGTTTCAAAACAAATATCACATATTCATAAAGTCTATGATTCCCAGTTTAATACAAATATCACATGTTCATAAAGTCTATGATTCCCAGTTTAATACAAATATCACATGTTCATAAAGTCTATGATTCCCAGTTTAATACAAATATCACATGTTCATAAAGTCTATGATTCCCAGTTTAATACAAATATCACATGTTCAGAAGATCTATGATTCCCGGTTTAATACAAATATCACATATTCATAAAGTCTATGATTCCCAGTTTAATACAAATATCACATGTTCATAAAGTCTATGATTCCCAGTTTAATACAAATATCACATGTTCATAAAGTCTATGATTCCCAGTTTAATACAAATATCACATGTTCATAAAGTCTATGATTCCCAGTTTAATACAAATATCACATGTTCATAAAGTCTATGATTCCCAGTTTAATACAAATATCACATGTTCAGAAGATCTATGATTCCCGGTTTAATACAAATATCACATATTCAGAAAGTCTATGATTCCCGGTTTAATACAAATATCACATGTTCAGCAGGTCTTTGATTCCAGGTTTAATACAAATGTCGTATGTTCAGCAGATCTATGATTCGCAGTCATTTTTAACTACCTGGTTTGAGCACAGTGTGTTTTAAGAAGTAAATTATGTGTATAAGGTATTCACATGTCTTCCTTACTCAAATTAAACACTTCTATACCAAGTGTACGAGCTTGGCCAAGTTGTTAGCAAGCAGAGCTGCTGGTCGTAAGGTACAAGGTTTACGCCTTGAGGTCGGTGATTCCGCTCAGAGCTTCATATGTAGGTCTATTATAAGAGTTAAGTCGACCTTCTTATTCTGAGTCTTTGTCGTGGGAGATTTTGCGATCCCTGTTATTAATAGTTCAAAATAGAGACGATGATATAAGCTTTCAGGGGCCTCTGGCCTCACCGCTTAGCACATGCGCATAAAGTGAGGGTTCGATTCGCCAGTTTCAATGTCTACCAGTTCATGAAAGTTCCACGTGCGTTTAGTTGAAATAAAGAGTTCGTCAGTGTGTCAGTGGTTAGTTTTCTTGCGGATTACAACTAACAGTGGCCGTATTTCTTCATCAGCCGCTATGGAGACTATGGGACCCTCCTGAATTATGAAACATTATAATAATTCCACAGCAAACAGATGTACAAAGTCAAACAAAAGGGGCCTGTACATTGTCGGTTTAACAAGGAGTATCAAAGACATAAATTAAAAAAAAAGAATAAAATAATGGAAAGATGTGAGAGGGAACGAATAAGCCGAGAGAAGCGAACGAAGATAGAACAAAGATAAACTAAAATGAAGCAGCTGGTGCATATAATTAGCATTATTTCAATTATCGTAATTAAATTAATTGTATGGAACGCAAAAACAATAGCTTATGGGTGAGAATTATATGTGACTTTTATTGTAACTCCCATCTTCGGATTCGTTAGAAATCACGAAACGGTAATTTTCTTTATTGATTGCGTTGATGATGTGAACGTTTCTGATATATCTAAAACTCAGTTGTTAACAACATTAACGTTTCTGATATATTTAAAACTCAGTTGTTTGTTTTGTTTTGGAATTTCGCACAAAGCTACTCGAGGGCTATGTGTGCTAGCCATCCCTAATGTAGTAGTGTAAGACTAGAGGGAAGGCAGCTATTCATCACCACCCACCGCCAACTCTTGCGCTACTCTTTTACCAACGAATAGTGGGATTGACCTTCACATTATAACGCCCTCACGGCTGAAAGGGCGAGCATGTTTGGTGCGACGGGGATTCGAACCCGCGACCCTCAGATTAAAAGAAAAAGTAATCCATGGATTTTTTTTTTCGCAAAACAAACTAAATCGAGTTAAGTTTTTGGAAAAAATTGGAATAATCGTATGCAAGGTTTTACGGAAAAGCACAGAATCTCAGAGATTCCAGAACTATATAGACTGAAAAGATAATATTGCTTTTTGTCAAGTAAGAGTTTACAATGCATTAAACCCTTGTTTGCGCTATTTTTAACTCCTGTAATAACATGAGTATTATTAAACACATTGTAAATTCAATATGAGAAATGTTATGTAAATCAGCTTACGCTATTTGAACAACGTTTTAATGGCACATTTAATCAATTTTTAAAAACTTCTTTGACATTTGATGTGTATATTTAAAGTTGTTTTTGGTTACGAACATGATTACATCTCTTCATATTTCTTGAAAAAGTTTAAAGTTCAAAGATCTCTCGTGACCATTTTAAAATTTAATTTCGTTTTTCCAAGTGTTTATTTGTAAAAGCAGAATGCATCAAATGTAAATATTAATAATAATAAAAAAATATTTTTTTCTATGCCGGTGTACTTCACAATTAAAGTCAGCATGGAAGAAGATGGAACCAGTCTTTCGACTTTTGTTATTTGAATAACTCCATAAGAACTTTGTATACATTTGTATAGAACAGTGTTACCAACGCTAAGCAACGAGGATCATGTTTAAAAATTTAAAACATTCTTAGTAACTGTATTTCATTTTCTCATCTGAGTAATGTTACCTTTGCTCAACTTCTCCCTACTGTAGATCTGAATATGGCGTAGATTAAATAATATAAATTAGTTTACCTTTATATCATTTTCTATGTTCAACTTCCACTGTGTCGTGTTCCAGGTCCATCTCTAGACCAACAGTGCCACTTCCTATATCCTTAACATGTCAGAGAGATAATAAATGTAACTTGGATAAGATGTGGTTATACACATTAACGTTCACCAGATGCAAAGAAAGTTGTTAGATACACCACCGAATATTCAGGCAACAGCCATATTAATTTAACAATCATCAGAAATAAAGATAATACCCTCGGAATACCGTGTTTTATTTATCTAGATAATACATTCAGAATTCCACCTTTTATATATTCAGACAGTGCACGCGTAATTCCAACTTTTATTTATCCAAAACAAAACATTTGAAATTTCACTTTTTATTTATCCGGACAAGACAAGAAGAATTCCGTGTTTTATTTATCCAAAACAATGCGCTAAGAATTCCACTTTTATTTCAGACAAAAAACGCCCTCTAGTGGCATAGCGTTATGTCTGTGGACTTCCAACGTTAGAAACTTGATTTCGATAACCTTGGTGGGCAGAGCACAGATGGCCAATTGTGTGGCATTGTGCTTAATTACAAGCAAACAAATCAGACAAAAAAAAATCCAGATTCGGAATTCCTTGTTTTATCCATGCAAAAAAAAATAAATAAATAATCAGAAACTCATCTTTTATTTGGTTTTAATTAAAGTGAACTAACAAACTTTTCCCTGGTTCCATTGCCATGACAAAAGTAGAACGATTGGGATCATATTTTATGGTAGAAATTAAAGTTGTAGGGGGTAGTTCATAAGCATGGAACATGAATTAAACATATCTATAGAACCCCCCCCCCCCTAAAAAATGAACTCCATTCATGTCGATATTAATTGGATTATAAAAAATAGAATGCTAATCTACCAGAATGATTACATTTCTAGCAAGGTAATCGCTGCTTCTGAGACACTTGGAAGTGTTTCATATCGACTGAAACTTAATCTAATAACCGACTCCATTTAACGAAACGGTTGAGGGACTTTTGATTGAATGTACATGTTAGATGTATGCGTTTTTCGCATAAAATATTTTTTACCGATATATTTTTCCAGGTTCAATGTAAATTGAATATTCAAACATTCAAGAAGATTATACGCTATATTTGATTCAGAAATGAGCTGTGTTTCCTTGTATGTTCCTTTTATTATTTTTTTATTAAAAATCCTTCAGCGAGCAGTTTAGTTGCCTAAAACCAAAATAGCTCGTTACATTTAAGAAAGTATACAACTAAACAGAGGCTACGAGGGCTTACGTAACAATTTTAGGCTTCTATGTTTATATTGTAGAGAATAATCTATGGTTTAAACTCAGTAATATTGTTACAGTATATTTTATATCTCGTTTAAAATTAATAATGTTTACTCGATAGTTTTTCAAATAAAAATACGAATAAGAAACTCGAAGTTGTTTTGAATATTACATAATTCACATTTTTAAAGACTATAAACATTTTGTTTTTTTAGCGATATTCAAATGATAAAAATGATAAACGTATGAAAGGTTTTATTAGCGTATATTTTATATTATTATTGTTATTTATATTTTTGATAATTGAATCCAAGAAATAAAAAAAGTATTTTTAAGTTTTCAAAAAATAATTTAAATAATAAAAATAAGTGTATTTTGGGTAACACGCATTTCTCTATTCTAATCTTTGAAGTTTCAAAATGTCGACAAGAAATAACTTTTATAATAGTTACTGACACAGAAACAACATCTGTTGTGGATAAGGCACTTGACTCCTAATCTGAGGGTCGCGGGTTCGAATCCCCGTCGCACAAAACATGCTCGCCCTTTCAGCCGTGAGGGCGTTATAATATGACGGTCAATCCCACTATTCATTGGTAAAAGAGTAGCGCAAGAGTTGGTGGTGGGTGGTGGTAACTAGCTGCCTTCCCTCTAGTGTTACACTGCTAAATTAGGGACGACTAGCGCAGATAGCCATCGTGTATCTCTACGCGAAATTCAAAACAAACCAAACCAAACACAGTGAAAACATTAATATAACATGTTTATGGTGTCGCGCTGAGATATTAATATATCAACACAAATCTCGATTGTCTCTGATCATATTCACATTTGTTCCAGTTGTTGTAGAATATACTTTATAAAAAAAATGTAGCATTATTGAATAGTGTAATATTTTAAGTAAGAACTTTCAGTATACCCTAGACTGAGGGTTAAAATTCACGTTAAAACAAATTCATGCAAAGTTTTAACTTTTCAAATGAAATAAAAATTGCTTAGCTTTATGTTCGATCTGTTCAGTAAACTCCTAAGTTGAGGGTTGTTTTCCAAACGAAAGTAACTGAAAATTATGACAAAATCAAAATGGAGTTTGAATTTTTCCAGCAGTTAAAAGCTCTATGAGTAGAAAAAACTAAATAACAAATCATAATGGAAGCAAAATAAAAGTGTGTGTAATATTAAAAGTGTGGTTAGTTGTAGAGATCTAGTCAAAACTAAGAAGAGTTATTACTCTTACTACGTCTTTCAAAGAGAAAAATGACAAAATTGCTCGCTAGGTAAAGAAAGATAAACGCAATCGAACATGAGGTATGCGTTCCGTTATTTTCAACAGTCTCTGTTGTAAGACTAAATAAATTTTCTTTCGTGTGGCTCAGGGGTAAAATCCGCGGGCTCTTGCCACTAAGAACCGAGTTCAGATACTAGTGGTGGGCACAGTACACATAGCCCATTTATATGTTGTTGTTTTTTTACTTTACTACAAACAAACAAATTCCGTCTTGCTAATATTATGTGGTACAGTTTCAGATGGATTTTATCACACAAAATAGAATATTTCAAGTTTTACTGATGATAGAATAGTTTGCTTGCACATCATAGTTGCATAGTGTATTTTTTTCCTAACTTATAAAATGGATGAAGAGAATTATTAAATAATATGCAAAGAACACAGTAACTAAAAAGAAAACAACACAGAACAAAACAGTATAACTTTACGACACAAGAGACTTCTGGTATATTTAGCTCAGAATATCAGTTTAAAGAGAGAAATGAATACATTTAAATTTGTGGATTTAGAATGTATTTACTTAACGACAAATATGTTCAATTATTCTCCATTCGTGAGCATACATTAACATAATTAAATATGAAGACGCATATAGGAGTCATAAATACAGAGTAAAATCAACTAGATCATGAATTTATTACTGGTAAGAAAGAAACGTTTTCACAGAAAAAGACAAAACGAAAGCAATTACATTGTTGAATTTTGATTTTCAAAGAACATTATGTTTTAGTCTTAATATTACCATACAGTTTATCAATGAACAGTTGTGAAATATTCCTCCACAGATTCTGGTTTATTAGAGGTCTTCACTGGGTTACCACTGGATCTTCTCAGTTTTCATATAAATCTTTACAGCATCAAGATGGCCCGGCATGGCCAAGCGTGTTAATCTGAGGGTCGCGGGTTCGCGTCCCGGTCGCATAAACATGCTCGCCCTCCCAGCCGTGGGGGCGTTATAATGTGACGGTCAATCCCACTATTCGTTGGTAAAAGAGTAGCCCAAGAGTTGGCGGTGGGTGGTGATGACTAGCTGTTTTTCCTCTAGTCTTACACTGCTAAATTAGTGACGGCTTGCACAGATAGCCCTTGAGTAGCTTTGTGCGAAATTGAAAAAACAAACAAACAAGCATCAAGATTCTTCATACCGAAACTACATAACCAGTCCTGGCAGTGATGCAGTAATAAAACCACACAACTGTTAGTAGTGGGCTAACAATACTATTACTAGTAGACTAACACCACTGTTAGTAGTGGGCTAACACCATTGTTTGTAGTGGCTTAACACTGTTGTGGGTTACTTTTTCTGAATGGTTAGATAAGAACCAATCAGAGTATGAACTATCAGCATATAACTGTACTTTGGTCCAGCTGTGTATATGTGGATGTTACACTTACTTAGTGGTTGTACAAGAACCATTTAAACTGTAAACTGCCAGCAAAACGCTGCATATTTCTAAATAATTTTTGTTGTATTATACATTTTGTGACAAAACTTAAACTTTAACAGACTGTTGTCAAAACATCTTGGACACGAGCATGCGTAGTTTGCTTTTGCGGTTAATACAATTAATTTGATGCATGTCATTTGGAATTATAGCTAGGTAAACCACACGAGTTTCATGCTAATAAACCTACATCTCCGTGTGTCAATTACTTCTTCGCTAGAAACGAGAAGGTACTTTTATTTTTAAACTTCCAATTGAAATATCTAAAAGCACAAGACGAACTTTACATTTAATTATTTGCATGCTGATAGGCGAGTGCCTCGTAGCCGTCTTGTTATAAGTTTACTATCTTTGTTCTTTGTAAAAAGCTTTGTTTAACCTTCTATATTTCCATAAATTTCCATTATCTACTAAATCGATTTCATTCGATTTTTCTTTCTTCCGCGTTGAACAATGCGTCATGCTCTTAAAACGTTATATTATGACGTAAGCAGCTGAACTCGATGTTGTGCGCTTGTAATTAAAAATATCATTTCATAAGACCGATTATCCAGGTTCTCGCTTGGCACTGGAACTGCTTCTTTCATATTCGATCATTCTCGTTTCGATTGACGCCATTACGGACTGTTTCACAACAACGCAGTTTCTAGTAAACTGAGAACAATGAAGGCAATTGTAGACAAAAACAAGAAAACTTAGACTAAACTTTCAACATACTTTCTACTGTACGTCAGCTTCCAATACCGTGTTAAACAGACCAGAGACAAAGCCGTGTTTGAGCTGCATCTCTAACTCGAGACTTTGTGAAGTGCGTGACAAAGAATAACTGTTGTGATCCCAGTTTCTTCCGCCATCTTCCTCGTGAAAACAGCCGTTCGTTTCGACTTGTGGCTTCGTTTGTGTTTGGTTGCTTGGTTGTTGTTGTTTTTTTTAGAATTTCGCGAAAACGCCACACGAGAGCTAACTGCGCTAGTCGTCCCTAACTTTTAATCTATAATCCCGATAGTCATTAAAACTTTAAAACTAGCAAGAGAAATCTGTTGCGGTGTTTATAAAATGACTTTCCATTCACAAACAGGATAATGTACGTTTAGCGTGAGCATTCTACTTTGGTTAAAAATTGCAGACCAAACGCCAAATATCTTAGTTTCTTCATTTTTTTCCGTTTATTTTTGCACTAATAACGCAACATTTGTCTTTAAACTTTAATTTTTGACACGTTTCTCTGGATTGCTATTTTGATACTTACGAAAGAATTTGCAGTTTCCGTGTAAAAAAGAAGTCAAACTGCAGATATGATATTTAATATGGAAAGGCGTATAACGCATCTTTAAGTCCCTCAATTACTTAGCCAGAGGCCTTCTCCAATATGATCTGGAAATCCCAACCGATGTATTCTCTGTGTTGAAAATAACGTGTTATTAAGTGAATTTAGAAGTTCCATATTTTTATTTTTAATAATTATATGTATTTTTATCTATATTGAATACGAACTTGTTTGGTTGGCGTTGTTTTTTTTCTTAGTCTCTCCAGTAAAGCTGCGTCTTGTTCTATTTATATAGTATCCATAGAAACCATGACATTGCTGAAAAGTTATTTTAGAAAATGTAGTCTTGAAAGCGTTTAGTGAAGTAAATATTACATACGTTATATCAATACATGAATACAAACTTGTCTGTTTGACGTTGTTTTTATTAGTTTTTCTAGTAAAAGTGCGTCTTGTTCTATTTATATAGTATCCATGGAAACCATGACATTATTGAAGAGATCTTTACAGCATCTCGTGTAGTGAGTGCTCAGTGTAGAAAATATACGTAATCCATGAAATTGCGCCATGAAAATAAGTTCGAAGAGATAACATGATAAATGCACACACTGTTTGATTACGTTTAAAATAACTGTCTACGGCATATATTACCCCTGACGTCTATCGTAATTTATCATACATTTAGAATACACGTAATACAGAATACACGGACACGTACGTGGTGGTACTTGAAAATCAGTCCTTCGCTAAACACTGCATGAACTGAAACACGAGGAATTTTGAATACCCCGGGAGTATGCAGGTAAAAATACATGATACATATTTGAACAGCTTGTCAGGTTAGCTGTTCTGGGAGATCCAGTAGCTAGCATTACATAGCACGTTATTCCATTCACGTGTTCCTTTGTCTTATGTCTATTTCGTTTGAGTATAAACAATCACATTAATAACTAGGTCCAGCAATTTCTATCATGAAAGAGAAAACTAGGGTTAATACCGCATACTTATTATGTCCATTTGTTAGTTTAAAGAAATGTATTTTATTTTGTTTTAAATTGTTCTACAATATTCTTCCCCATGAAAAACATTTCTCAAAGACACTGATAAGGTAATATTTAAATATTCAAATCAGTAAAATAGGGTATTGATGTCGAACAATATAAGTTTTATTCTTCGGTTTTTCTTTCTTGTGATAACTAAGTATATTTTAAGGACGGTCTGACATTTTACTAATAGCGAATAGCTAAAGTTCTTGTGGTTTGTTTGTTTTTGAATTTCGCGCAAAGCTACACGAGGGCTCTCTGCGTTAGCCGCCCTTAATCTAGTAGTGTAAGACTAGAGGGAAGGCAGATAGTCATCACCACCCACCGCCAACTCTTGGGCTACTTTTTACCAGTGAATAGTGGTATTGACCGTTACATATAATACCCCACGGGCTGAAAGAGCGAGCATGTTTGGCGCAACGGGGAAGTCCTCGTGGATTAAGACACAACGAAAGGTGTTTTTCTAAAATATAAGTTTCTTTTATTGGTAAGAAACAATTATAATGATAAATTAACACAATAAATTAGATAATAGAAAACACTGTTCGACAGCATTTGGTTTTCAGAAGTCTTAATACCTATAATAATAAATGTAAGACAATTTTGCCATCTTCAGCAAACAACAAAAGTAAAACACTATCTGTGTGAATCCTTGATGTTATTTAATGCTGTTGTGTTCCTTAATACTGATTAATATATATCTGTGAATCCTTAATGCTATTTGGTATTTGTGTATATATTAATATTTCTCAATAATTTTGTGTGGATGTCTTAATGTCACTTGATAACTGTGTGGATTTGAACGTTGCTTAATACCGTTGTGGATCCTATTGTTACTTAATATATATATGGTCCATTAATGTTGATCTATATATGCCTGAATTATTAATATTATTCCGTATCTGTGTAGATTTTAATGTTAATTAACTTTATCAGGAATGTTCTAGTTATATAGGTATTGAGGGAACATTCGCGTCATTTTGTACTAACATACATTTTTCTGACACCTCAACTGAATATCCAACATCGTTTATGTTTTTAATATACTCTTTTTCTACATATAATATTCAATGCGAGTTATGTTAGGCTTAATTGCTTTTAAAATTCAGATAACAGAATTTCCAATAAATACAACAGACCTCTATAAAAATGTTTTACCAACAGTGTAAGAGTGCATTGTAAAAACGACACTTATAAAGGGGCAAGAGATTACGTTAGGTATTGATATCTCAGGCTTTTTATAATTCGTTCCTTTGACCATCTGGACGAACAAAAGAAGTAAGTAACAGCACTTTTGTTGCACATTCCAAACATAGTCGTACGTAGAGACATCTGTGTGTTAGGACTCAGGTTCTATTTCTTTACAGATGGTCCAGCCAACGTAAAGGTCAACATTTACATTCGGAGTATCAGTAAAATTGATGACGTAGTTATGGTAAGTTCTCTCTTTTCTTTCCAACTAACCTGTTGTGTATTTTTTCTTGATGTTGGTTTTTTTTTTTTATTCTTTTGAATTTCATTCTTCACATCAGACGTAAGCTTAGATCTTTCGATAAAAGTCAAAGCAAATTGCAAAAACTAAGTTAAATATCGCATTGTGTCACCGCTGATAGCTTGATGACACTGCTTTGCGTCAGCTTCAACGTATAACAGTTTGTTTGTTTGTTTTTTGATTTCTTGCAAAGCTACTCGAGAGCTATCTGCGCTATCCGTCCCTAATTTTTGCAGTGTAAAACTAGAGGGAAGGCAGCTAGTCCTCACCACCCCCCGCCAACTCTTGGGCTACTCTTTTACCAACGAATAGTGGGATTAACCGTCACATAATAACTCCCCCACGGCTGAAAGGGCGAGCATGTTTGGTGTAACAGTGTATAACAGTTACTCGTGGATTTGTTCATGTCATTTACTTAATACAACGAAACTCTGATTCTATTCATCTGACCTGTACAAGTAAACAACCACGTATTTTTTCTTGAGATAATGTGGGTAGGTCGTTAAGACGAAATGTCATAACAGTTTGTACATGTTAAATATTAAGCTAATCTTTCACTGCAAAGTAAACCTCACCTATTTATCATAAGTGTATATTCAACTTCTTCCTAAACTTACCTTTTTTATTCACGTTGTTGAAAATCAGGTTTCGATACCCATGTACCTTAACGATTAAACAAGTAACAAAATCCTACCAACGAACCATATATTGAAACCTAACAAATATATTTTTACACACATCCTACTTTTATTAAGTTTTTTCTTCTGGTTTTGGATTAGTTCACCTAGAATGTATATAATATAAAGATTGATTGATTAATTAGTTACTAAAACACCATTTTTATTTTTATTGTATACTTCCTACACTGGAGTTTGATTTTTTATTGTATACTTCCTACACTAGAGTTTGATTTTTTATTGTATACTTCCTACACTAGAGTTTGATTTTTTATTGTATACTTCCTACACTAGAGTTTGATTTTTTATTGTATACTTCCTACACTAGAGTTTGATTTTTTATTGTATACTTCCTACACTAGAGTTTGATTTTTTATTGTATACTTCCTACACTAGAGTTTGATTCATAACACATTTTAATTTAATGGATAAAGTTGGCGTTATATCGAACTCTAATAAAAAGTATACATGTATACATGTTAATCGTTGACTTGTGTGTTGAAGCGATAGTTTAGTGTCTTTATAAAGGTTTTCTAGTGTTTCAAAATATACTAAATAAAGTGTTATTTTCTGCGTTTATACTACAACCAGTGTATAAATATAAACTTATTATATGAAGCAAAACTCTTTAAATATTAATAGTAATCTTTCTTTAATTTGTTTCCCATCACCGGTTCTGTATTATGATAATTTTTTGAGCGATGGGGAACCCTAACTTTGCAGCTCCCGGGTTTTCAGTTTAGAGTGGAACCTAATTTAACAGCTCTCGGGATTTCAGTCGACAGTGAACCCTAACTTAGAAGCTCCCGGTCTTATGTTTATAGTAGATGATAAATCTTTATTACTTCTTTATTGAAAATTGTACTAACAGTATCGATTGAATGTTTAATATATGAAATTTTATTATTTTTTCTAAATTTTAGTCTTTATTATTATACTTTTATTGTATAGAATGTTTGCATTGCTACCTTAATATGTGAATTTAAGACTAAACTGCGTAGGTCTAAGAGGAACGAAGGTTTTGAGCTATTA